>NC_072739.1:79964884-80126250 GCF_026930045.1 Uloborus diversus | reverse complement strand
TGTCAACAAGTTGACGAAGGAAAACCAAAAAGCATAAGTGTGGTCAGGTTCTGCATCTGCTATCATTTCCCGAACCAGAACTCATCATGTGTAAATTGTTTAAGAAAGATTGTTTATTTTCTATGAAAAAAAAGACATCCCTTGAAAGTAAGCCCTAGCGTATCTTTTTCAACAAAATTTTATAGTGAACCGGGTCATATTTTAGAGGACACATAGTACTGATTTTTGTTTAATTAAATCCAGTTTTATGTTTCTATAACTTTCGTTAAACATAATCTATTTCTAAATTTTCAGTTCTTTAGGGAGTCAAAAAAATAATTATGCTTTGTATGGGGAAAATGTTTGAGAAAAAAATATGTACCCCTTATTTTCTTTCATTAGGGCACTTACGGGATTGGATGCAAAAACCTTTGTGAATGCCGGAAAGATGAAATCTGCGATTATATCACTGGACAATGTTATTGTCCTTACGGATTGGATGGCGAAAATTGCAAAAAAGGATGTCCTCAAGGTGAGTTATAATATCAAATCAATAAATGACTATTTTCATTTGATAGGGGCCAAACGTTAAGAAACTTTGGCGCAAGGAACGATGTATTAATCCTTGTTATCAGGGCTGTGGAGTTGGAGTCGGACTGATTTTGGGGTAAAGGAGTAGGAGTCGCTCGAAAATACGCCGACTCAGACTTTCTTTTTTTTTTTTTTCTTTCTTCAATTTCTAGACTCTCTTTGCATGTTTTAAAAAACTGACTGCCAATTAAATTTATTACATGTATAAAAGCCTATTTATAAGAAAAAAACTCATTGTGATAACCAGTTGGCTTGATTGTTATCGAGCTTTCTGTAACAGCTACCTACACCGTCTACTCCTTTGCTTATTTTCTAACTTTATTTAACTGATAGCAACTGTCAGCAAAAAGTTTTGTTGCTTAAAATTTTCTAATCACTTTTAAATAAAAACAATAATATATTTTTTAAATTGATCTCAGTTATAAAATTGTAAAAGGAATGTATGTATCGCTTGAGCAAGTCGGGAAACTTCTGAGTGTGTTTGGTAAATTCAAATAAGTGTTGGTACAAAAGTGCAATTCCAAAAGGTCCGATAAAATATAAATGCTTTTTTTTTTTTTATAAATCTAAAGACTTTATCTTAGAAAGCTTGGTTATCACTGAAAAGTGCAAAATAGAATTAGTACATGATTTATTCGTTACAACACTCAATAATTGTAGTTAATCCTAAAATATTCATATTAAGGTTAATTCTGAAGCTGCCAATAAAATTAAAAATTGAGCCAAGAAATGTAGGTACAGTAAAAGCTATTTGTACAAAGCTGTATACTGCCGTGTGCAGGTAAACGGCAGTATCTGCAGAAATGAGTTTTCGAGATATTTGAAGAAATGCGTTTTGGATTCAATACTAACAATAGGGAAATGTTAGAATTAGACGTCTTTTTCGCGTCTTTTTTTGAGCAGAAACCAAATTAGCTAGCTTTTACAATAAAGATAACGTACAATAGATGACAAAAATGCAAAAAAATGAAAAATGAAAAATCTGCAGTTACTGCCCTTCACCTAAACACGGCAGTATACCACCGCATTTTATGTAAAATTTACTCCAGACGTACATGTACCCGATCTCTCTTCGCAATGTAGTGCAACATTTTTGTTGAAATTTTTAAGATGAAATTTAAGATTTATTAGCGGGGATTTTTTTTTTTTTAGAATTAAAGTATCTCTGAGTAAAGTATCTCTAAAGTAACTCTGAAATTAAGTTGAGGTGTCATCCACCAGATGGGTGTCCCCCGGGAGGGGGGACCGCCCCCTCTCAAGAAAAGTTTTCTGACTTAGCAAAAAAGTTTTTTTTTTCTCAAAACTCTTTCTCTCACTCTTCTCTGTGCTTTCAAAAATTGAAAGCATAGGATTTGATCAACATCTATTTGTTAAACATTAAAGGGGAGCAAATTAATCCTTTTGATTTTTTTTAAAGATGGGATTTTTATGTAATCTCATTTTAGAAATCACAACTATTGGATAATTTGATTTTCAAATTGAATTTCGAATGTTGTATGCATCTTAGGTTTATAATAAAATACAACGCGAAAATTTCATCAAAAAGAATTAATATTTCAATCTCTGTTTAATATAAATAAATAAAAAATCTGGAGTCGGAGTCGGCTATTTTTTCTTCCGACTCCGCAGCCCCTGGTTGTTATGAGAAAGAGAAAAATATTGTAGCAAACAGACAGCGAGGGAGTCTTGTTGTTTTTTCTGCATTAATCATGCATATACAGTGAAACACGTTTTACAGAGTTCCGACACGTTATTAATTTAAAAACGTTAGTGATGGATGCTCTTTCTTTTTCGACCAGAGAGCCGCACCTCATATTAAAATGAATCTCACGGACCAGAGAACCAGTAAAATTTTAAAACATTTAAATTTTCTCTAGTTAACATTGGAAAACATAGAATTTGAAAAGAAATTACAAACTAAGAACGCTTGTTCACTTGATGCTTATTTCATTAATGTGAAGTTTGCAATTATTTTTCATAATAACAATTTCTTAACATTTGGCTCCAAATTTGCAGCATTGTGGCTTTTTTTTTTTTTTTTTTTTTTGCATGTTGGAAAGTAAAACAGAAGGAAAGTGAAAGAAAGGTGGTTTGATTGGCAACGACTAACGACTCTCTACGGAGTTTGCTACCTACACGTTTAGGGCGGTTTCGCCGTTATTTCGGAAGGTTCTAGAATCTGGAAAACGGTTTTCGATTCGTAACATTGAACGCATTAAACATAACTTCGCTCACTACATAAGACATCCAGCCGTAGGTTGAACGCTATTGCGTGATGAAATTTTGGAAAAAGTTGATCACAAAATTCATCAAAGCTGAATTGCAGGAAAACAAAAAAAAAATATATATATATATGCCTTCCTGCATTTCAGCTGCAGTAGATTTCATGCTTTGATCTTAAATATTTTCTAACATTGTTAATTTAACTATGTTTTTACTTTCTTCTATATCTAATATATAGAAGAAAGTATTGGATTCGTGCGAATTTTCGAATTTCGAAGGATTCGACCGTTGTGAGGTGTGCTGGGTCCATTTCGACCATTTTTGGAAAATGTCTGTCTGTCTGTGTGTGTGTGTGTTACACATGAGTGTGACCAGTTTTTTGTGGCCGCTTTACAGCAAAAACTACTGCATGAAATCGAATGAAATTTGGTACACATATGTGCCCCTATGTGAACTTGTGCCCACTGAATTTTGGCGCGAATTCCTACAAGGGGGCTGGAGCACTGGGACGTTTCTTGAGTTATGTGTTCCTGCTATTCCCCAGGAAGTGTACTGGCGGAGCCAAACAAAATTTGGTACATATATTGCCCCTAACAGGTACAGGTGCTGATTCAATTTTGGTGTCAATAGCTCACACGGGATTGAGCTATAGAACATTTTTAGTCGTCAATTGTGATTGCTGTATTTCAAGAAATAATGAACGGAATCAAACAAAAATTTATCAACAAGTAGCTTTTAGAGGGTATAAGAGCTGATTCTATTTTGGCATCAACAGCTGAAAACGGGGGGTGGCGCAATCGAATGTTCTTCTTTTCCATTGTGAGTGCTATATCTCAAGAAGTAATGCTACGTTCTCGATGAAATTTGGAATAAATGTGAATCCATATGTAAACAGGCGTTGGTTTAATTTTGGCGCCAATCGCTCCATGGGGGGGGGGGATTTATTTTTTTTTTTGAGTGAATAATAATAGCTTTATAATTACAACAATAAGAAAGTTCAATCGTACCAGACTGTCGTCTGTGTATTTCTCTCCAATTGCTCCATGGGGGGGGGGGGGAAGGACTTATTTATTTTTTGTGTGAATAATAATAGCTTTATAATTACAACAATAAGAAAGATAAATCGTACTAGACTGTCGTCTGTGTATTTCGCGTGATTTTAATTGTTGCAAAATGACCAGAAAATCGCGATGATTTAAACCTTTTAACAGTTTTCATATTGTGTTTGTTAACAAATAAATGTTTGTAATTATTTTAAGCAAGGCTTTTTTCAATTTTCATTCTTTGCTTTGCTTTCGAAATAAATCGGGAATTCGGATGGTCGCCAAGTTTTGGTGTGTAATTTCGTTTTTGTTGGGAATATTGCTTCCTCGTCAAGCATGAGGAGGGATTAAAATTATAAGAAAGATATAGAAGAAAGTTTCTTAATGGCCACAACATACTAGTTTATTTATGTAAATGTAAAACTGAAGTCGAACAGAGAAGGAAATTTTTCCAGTGTTCGGAGGAAAAAATCATGCTTGGAAAATTAAGCTTGTGAAAATATTACATTGAAAGATGTTTACTGTCAAGAGTACGCTGAACTTGTTCACCAAATAATGGTTACAGCAAGGGTCCCATGAGTTTGTAGGGGGAGGGGATTGTCATTACCTTCCTTGATACTCAACAAGAATTATGTGAGAACTTTCAAGATTGAAACAATATTTGATGAAAGATAGCCCAATTCCTTGTGTTTTTTGACTTTTCTAAGAGCTTGACTCTTTAGAAAACGTATTTCTTCTTGGGAAGTGTTATCATTGAAGTTGTGTTGTGTTTGGGCACTTTGTGGTTACTCAACTGAACTCCGCCCCGCATAAAGACTCTCCTCGTAATTACTTCTCCAAGAAGAAATGAACTCTCCCGTCTTCTTATTGAAATCGAACAGTAATAATTGTCGTACTTTATTGGGTGAGATCATAACTTCTAAAATGCTGGTTTTGTTTTCACCAGGACGTTATGGTATACTGTGTGAAAATCGATGTCCGAAATTGTGCCCGACTGGTTACTGCCAGGAACAGCACGGTTTTTGCCTCTGCCCTCACGGTCGTAGGGGCAAGAAATGTAACAAGCATTGTTCTCCCTTCACTTATGGACAGAACTGCCAGCGAAAATGCAAGTGCATGTGGAACAACGCCAGAGCCTGTGACCCTCAGGTTGTACAATGTTCTTTTATTAAATAGAGATTTTATTAAATTCATTTTATTAAATAGAGATGATAGCCACAGTGGTTGCTAATTTAATCGTGGTTGCTATTGACTTAGCTTGAAATATATTTTACCTGAGTATTTCATTTTTCTGTCATTACTTGTTACTCTCAAACCCATGTTACTCCCCCCCCCCCAAAAAAAGAGAGACAGAGAGGAAGTGAGGTTTTTATGAATGGTGTACACGACCGGCCCGTTGGGTACATGAATTCAGGAACGCCATATATAGCTGCCAACATTGAAAGCTAGAAATTAGACAGACTCTGCACAAAATAGAGTGTAAAAAGGATTTTTCATCTTCAAGTAGGGATTTCTTAAATAAAGCCTGTATACGACCGGAAATTCGGAACTCAAAATTACTACTATTACTTTGTTCAAGATCAAACAACTACAATTTTTTCGGCTTAAAAATTGTTTCAAAATAGGAATAACTTTGTTTACTCTCATAAATGATAATAAACATTCCTTGCAGCAGGTAAAAATTTAGGAGTCCAGAGAAAAATTGAGAACGCGTTTAACATTGGCGTTTCCGTTTTTTTTTTTTTTGCAAATAAAAATGTTTAAAAGGAGGAAAATAGAATAAACATGCTTCAACAATGATGGGACAAAAAAAAAAAAAAAAAATCGTGTTCGTATGTGAAAAGGTTTCGTTTTGCGATTGTGATCGTTTCGCTGTGGGATTGTTTCCTGAAATTCTAATATCTGAAATATCCACTTTACAAGGAATTTTATTGTTTAGATGAAAATTCGGGAGGTATTTACTTCTTTAGGGAGTTCGTTAGAAGACATCTGTATTCCAGTCTTGCGAACGACTCGGGAGAGTTGGCAGCTATGTCTTGTATTGTTATTTTAACTGAAGACATTGCGTTTGATTTGTAAAGGAGTATTTTCAATTCTATTATTTTGCAATAAGCTTATTTTTGATTCATTAGACAGGAGAGTGTTTGTGCCGAAAAGGATTCTCTGGCAAATATTGTGAAGTTCAATGTGAAGGAAAGCTGGAAGACTGTATGTTGCGAGGTAAGAGAAAATGTATTTGTACTTCATTCAATCGATTTCTTCTTTTTGTTATTTTAATACATTTAACTTAACCTCAGCATTAATTTGACACATTCGTTAAAATGAAAGAGTGTAGTGAAAATCTTCCGAAACGAAATTTGAGAGTTATACTGTTTTTATTCATTTCTTCAATAGAATAAAATCGACCTCTGTTACATCTTTAAACATAAAATATATGCTTGATATTAAATATTGTAAAAAGATATACATGCTTAGAATATGAATCGTGTAAATTAGAATCTCTCTTATTAACAATCACGATTTACCCTTCCTCCAAACAGGATGGGTAAAAAAAAGGGGGGGGGGGGGGGTGCCACGTATGAATTTATTTGTAAAGAAGCGTCCAATTTTACTTTAGTAGTGTAAAAAGGGCTTGATTTTTGCAGTGTTATAAGTTTTTTTTTTTTTAAATCTTGTTTTCTGTAAAATTTAAAAAGATGCAATTTTGAAATACCATTTATGAATACCCGTGAATCTGTATTGTTAAATTATCTACCGAATAACTGCCGAAATGTAAATAAAAAAATGCTTTGGTGAAAAAAAGAAAGTTGTCAGCGGGTATATTAGAAAACCATAACAAAGTTTTAAAAAAATGAAGAGAGAAAAAAAAATGATAGCCGACACATTTATCTTTCTTTTTTTTTATAAGCAAAAGAACAGTAAAGGAGAGAAAAATACCTGAATTGCGAAAATATTTTTAAAATAGAAGATAGATCAAAATAAAGAGATAGAGAGAGAATTACGAATTAATAACAGTATCATAGAAATAAACAAGCCGAAATTCACTACTTTTTTTTTTTAAATAATTTTCTCCTTTACCATAGTTACGGCCAAAGCTCAATCGCTAACAGAAACTAAGAAATGCCTAAAATATACTTGAAAACTTCATCAGCAGAAATCCGTTTGACCGAACTTGCTTTAGATTAAATTCACGATTCCTTTTGAAACTATCCTGAAAATTTCTTATTTTAAAAAATTAGTTTTACCAATTTTCGTTAAAATATTTCAATGTATACTTTTTTAAGCCGGAATTAGTAAATATTTGTCGTTTTCAAATCTCTAAAATTATTTCAACTGGAAAAAATTTCTAAATAATGTTAGTTTTATAAAAGAGGTGGGAGGCATGTTAAACAAACAAAACTAAGAATTAACTAAATTAACTAAAAATACCGACCCGTCTCCCTTTAATGTGAGGTTAATATTTATTAGAATCTGTTCAGAGCAGCTGTTATTTATTAGTTGTAACCAATTTTAAAAAAATCATCATCATTATTATTATTATTATTATTATTTTTTTTTTTTTGTAAATGAATAAAGAAAAAAGAGAAATATGTTTAAAGTTGATTTTTGCATCGTGCCATATTTTCCCTTTCTCTCTGGCTCAGAATGTTTAAATTTTTTGAAATAGTTGAAACATGTGCTCGACTAATTTTAAAATGAAATTCTTGCAACCTCCTAAACATACTTAATATTACCAACTTCGCCAGACGGCGTCCCTGTTGTAGTGTGCGAAGAAGGGTTCTATGGACGGAACTGTGATAAACCTTGCCACTGCGAAAATGCCGTCTCTTGTGACTCTGTGTCAGGACAATGCCAATGTTTTCCAGGATGGAAGGGAAAACGCTGTGATAAAGGTAAGTGAGGTTTTTGTTGTCCATGGGCCTCTTACTTTGAACTACTTGGCTAATAAAGGTCTCTCAGATTTCGATTATGGTGCAAGACTTAAAAGGCTTAATTATGTATAGCCTGGAGCAAAGGAGAGTCTCAGAGGGCACATGATTCAGTTGTTTAAATTTATCAAAATGAAAGATGTTAATGGGTTAAATTTTTATACAGAAAGCAGGGCAAGGGGTCATTGTTTTCAGCTATTGCTATTCAAATCACAGGCTAACCTGGAAATTACTACTTGAGTAGTGTTGTGAGTACTTATAACAGCTTGCTGGAAGAGGCTGTAATCATCAAGGGGATAAACAGCTTTAAGAGAACCATTGTTTCTCATTGGGAAATAATAAACTGAATAGGCCAAGCTGGGGCCAGTAGCGGATAGAAGGAACAGATTTATGGTATGTTGAAATTTTATGGTAAAGGAAAAAGATATAAATTACTAGCTGACCGTTGTTCCTTGAAGAAGTGACTTCTGTCTGTTGTTTCTCACATCAAAGGGAATAAGAAATAATTCTCACAGTGTCAGTAAAGGTGAGGAGCAAAGTCATGGAATTGACTACTTATACAAAGAAAGTTCGCCCAAAAAGAAATTCATTGTTGTCGATCATTTTCAGTTTCAACAAAATGGAATAACGTTGTGAACGGTAAGGCTGGCAGACAGAATTAATTAGGCTGCAGTTAATCTCCATCAGTCAAACAGGTATCAAAGGCAAGCGAACAAAGTAGGGCGTCCCCAATCCGAAAATTCCAAAACATTTCCCCAAAGAAAATGTTAAAATGTACGGAAAATTTTTCAAGAATAAAACTGAATATTTATATTACTAATTGGCATTCATTTATGAATAGCAAAAAGCATTTTTCCATGCCTTATTCAATAATAGAAGGTTGAACTCCACTGCCCTGAAAGGAAAAATTAGATTTGTTGCCGCTTTGCTCATGATTGTAACTTTCTTTTGATAATAACATTTTGAATTAGCTGATGAGAAATCAAACTGTATAATTGCTTTGTTTTGCAGTTATAATTCCTTATTTCCTTCCTAATACGAATCGTCTCTGTCCCAAATTAATCACATTCCTTCATAATGTGTATTTCTTTTCTCAGAACACAAGCTTAATATCTTTTAACTTTTGACCAAACAGCTCACTAATCAATTATGTAAGTTAGATTTTAATATTGTTGAGTTCCGTAGTGACTTTATGTTAGTTATCACCTTTTTAAAAACTAAAGTAAATTGCTATATTTTTTTTAAAACTACATTTCCTTACTTCACTACTTTAGGTCATTAATATACTGAAATATATAGAAAAAAACAAGTGGGAAAACCTTTTTGATAGTTAAAATACAGCTCTTATCCGGAGCACCCCGAACTCATATTTTGAGGAGAATGATAAAATATATAAAGGAGCCGACACTTGCATCTAATGAGAAGACTTTAGGAACCTTCAATAAAACAAAAAATTGCACTACTTCCTCTAAAGTTGATGAAAAAGGAAATTTTTGGGAGGTCATAGTAACCTTCCATCGGGGCCCCTCTGCTCTTATCCTTGTTGCATTTTCAAAACTCGTTGTGTGCAGTACATTTTATGCCCTTTCACAAAATCAGGAGGATTTTTGCATGGCAGTTTGGTTCCAAAAATTTGCTTTGTGAAAATTGATTCTGCGAATAAAAATTCAAAGTCCATTATGTGTTTGCAAAGAAAATTGCACTTTTAAGCCCTTTATGTGAAAAGAAATGTCAAAGCTAATTCATTACATTAAGCACTCCTCCCCTTGTAACATGTCATGCTATTGTTCATAAGTATTATTTTTGTTTAAAAAAGGCATGATGTCACACTTTTAGTTACCTCTTCTTTTCCACTTGTCACAATTTTACGAACTTCCCTCCCCCCTCAAAGTGTGACATCATTTGGGGTAGTGAGAAGCAAAGGGATGCAAGTGGACATTTTCAAGTTTTGAGTAAAACACGTTTAAAGATAACATCCTGGGTAGTGTTAAATTGAATTTTTATTCTAAATCATACTGTACAGCAGCACCTACCAGGGCTACTAGAACTATCTCTTGCCCCAAGACAGAGGATATGTTCATCTACCATTTGTACTGGTTATCTCAAATTTTTAATGTTGGAACTTACATCCCTTTGATACTCACTGCCTCATTTGTGGACAACCCTATGGCTGTTTTTAGAGGCAGGACAAAGATACCTTATTAAGGAAATGTGATTATATTTTTTATCGCAGCTTAGTTCTCAAATGTAGTAAACCAAAATGATTTATATGTATTTTGTCTAATAATCTAGCTTGCAGTCCTGGCTTCTTTGGAGAAAACTGCAGTCAGAAGTGCACGTGCAGCAGCAACTCCTTGTGTGACAGTATTACTGGCAAGTGCGTCTGTCCTCCAGGATATCACGGAGTACATTGTCGGGAGAGTATGTTGCATGTAATCAACATTCCATTGTTTGCATTATGTACTGTACGACACTCTCTCTTCAGATAATTGTCGATCTAAGTTTTCGTCACCAAAGGAAGAACAGAGAGTATGTTGTCTGCGCTGATCGAAAAATCTTAAAATCCTCTAATCACACGTATGAACAGTATTGCAATTGTGGTAATGTTCTAAGTAGATGCTTAGAGAGCTTATGCTAAGGTTTGTTGCATACCATTGCTTTGTGGTTTACTTTAATAGAGGTTCATCTTTTTTTTTTCAATGTAAGAAAGCCTTTGTTTGAATGGTTGAATTGAGGCAGTAGAGGGATGTAAGGAGACTGTTTCAGGTTTCGAGTAAACATGTGTGCAAAGTTCAAACCCTAGGCAGGCTTTCATTGAAAAGTTTTTATGAATGATGCTGTGCATCCACTAGTGCTACTATTACCATATATTGCCACAAAACAAAGTTTCTTCGACCAAAACCGTTATCTTTTATCTCCAAATTTCAAATCTTGGCATTTACACTCCTTTGCGTTTAAGTGTTTTAATTTTATTTTCACAAGGAAGAGTGGTTTTATATTTTGCAACAAAGAAGTATTTTAATATAGTAAAATTTTTGGTAGCAAGATTGTAACACTTATACAATGCATTGAGCTCGGCGCCGAAGGCGATAGCCTTCCTGGCGGTTAGTAGAAGAATAAGCAACATTTGCAAGCATGAATAATCTTTCCGAAAATGATTTTCAGGAGGCAAAACTCGAACAGATTTGATTGAACTTATTTCCAAAATACAATTAGTTTTACTTTTGAAAAAAAAAATCTGTTTTAAAACAGAAAATTCATGTTTTTTCAATGAACCATTGCCAAAACTTTGAAGTTTTTGTAACAAGTTGTGGAGAAAATATACTGATGACACTTTTAGCAATGTGAAAATTAATTATATATATACCTTTTTACTGCTAAAAAATATTTTCAACGTTTGTTTGTGATTGTGATCTGCAATGCAACATATCATTTATTTTACAGTGAAACCATTTTTTTACAGGATGCAACCATGGCCGTTTTGGGTCAAACTGCAAACATAAATGCAACTGCCATAACAATGCCACTTGCGATGCAAAAAGTGGTGTTTGCCTCTGTCCCAACGGATTCACCGGAAGTCGATGTGAACATTGTGAGTTAAGTTTTATTTTCAAAATTTATTTGTTTGTTTTCTGTTCACCCTTTAAGGCACGCTGGCTTCATTTGAAGCCACCATTTTTTAAATTTGTTTTCAGCAAACTGATACCGTGGCTTTAACAATTGGCTGAAAAAAAAAAGGTTGCCACAAACAAAGCCACCGTGCTTCAAAGGGTTAGGTAAAGGTAGCATCGTTTTGTAAAACTGATTTTGTTGCAGCGTGTCCTCCTGGATGGTATGGTCATCATTGCCTGAAGCAATGTGGTTGCCTGAATTCTGCACCATGCTCTCCTGCATCAGGAGAATGCAAATGCCTCGCTGGGTACTCCGGCCGCTTCTGCGAAAACAGTAAAGCAAACTTTATATTAATTTGAATCTTTTGACTATTGGGCAAAAATATCAATTATCAGTACTTTTCTGTCATACGTCCCTTGGCGATTAGTTTTCAATTTATTCATTGCTGCCATGTTTGATCAAATTTACATAGAAACAACTTGTTTGGCGATACTATCGTAGTTTATTTCAAAATTATATCAACTTACTAAGTATCGTCTGCAACTATTTAAAACTCAAAATAATATTTTAAATTATTTCTATTTTTATTTTGTTGTAATTACAGTTCAACAACGGATTGTATGGAATTGGCAAACATACAGCTAAGACAAGTCTATCTGAATGAAGGGGAAAAGTACTTATTTGAAGGAGACTTTGCATAATTTAGAGGCTAACATACATCTGCAAAAGCTGAGATCCCTAAAAACTAATAGATGTGTTCATTTCCGTCTGTAAGAAGATCTTTGCCTTTTCATACAAAAGTTCTTCAAGACTGCTACACTATTCTCTAAAGATTTGGGACTATGCAAAGTCACAAATGTTGGCGTTAAGGATAGGATTATGTATTTTTTCTTTTTAATGAACATTTAGAAAAAAAAGGCCATAAAGAAAGACTAAAAGTTGCATTAAAATTAAAAATATTCAAACAAATAATAAAATTAAGCCATTAAAATGTAAAATAATCTATCAGATAAAAAAACAGCTCATTAAATAACGTAAAAGATTTGATTAAAACGATCCATGAACTAAATAAAACATTAAAAGCTCCAATAATATATAAAAAGAAAAATGTGTCAAACATATATCAAGTCTTTAAAACAATGAAAGTTTCCTACGGCTGTCAATTGCAATTTGTGTGTAACTTTGATCTAAATCTGATGAATGAAATGAAAAACAACTGCTGTGTGAGACTAAAAACGCAACAATAACTTCACCAGATAAATATATTGAGTCATTTCAGTAAGTTACTGTCCTATAGCCAGGGCTAAAGCAGAAATACATGAAATACAACGCCAGCTCAGTCAATTCCAGTCGAGGACAGGTTTGGCTCTCTTGGCTTCCTTAAGAGGTTTTCCACCTCTAGTTCAGTCACTCCTATGCCGGGCTGATGAGTGCTAATAAGCACGAAACTGCAGTCCTCGGCTGAAATTGACTGAGCTGGCGGTGTATTTCATGTATATTGAGTCATTGTTAAGTGTAAATTGTTCCAATAAAATGTAATATTAGGGGAAAAAAAGGAACAAAAACATAGTGGCTAAGTAAAATTTATGTTTTGATTTTTGCCAAGGTAGTAAACAAGTCTGCAAGCCAAGTGACGTACGTACCTTTAATGGAAAAGTGCTGCCATATTTTTAATGGAAATGCAAATTAAACTGACAGTCAGAAAATTTAATTACTCATTCTTTTAGTACGACACAATACTGTGAGTTACTTTTGAGAATTTTTTTTTTTTTGCAGAGTTTCGTTATTTTTGTGGAGCAGTTGGCAACCCCGATTTACATGAATTATTAAAAGACCAAATAAAAATTCATCCAAGTAGCAACCAAATTCAGTTTGTACATGTTTATATTTGATTGCTTTTTATGCTTTTACATAGAACGGTTCCTCTCTAAAGTATGAACACTCTTGCAGTCATGAGACATTTTTTGTAAAGCAATAGGAGCAGTTAACAGTTCTGTTCCTTACACTATGAATTTTATATTGATTTTTCTTTTTAAATTTCTTTTAGTGTGCCCAGTGGGTAGTTTTGGTGTAAACTGTTTACAAAAATGTGAATGTCGAGGAAATTCCTGCCATACTGTTACCGGGATGTGCTTTTGCCCACCAGGTTTCATGGGATCACAATGTCAGAATGGTAAGAACTAGAATTTTATTGTCTCCATACGGAAACAACACCCACCTGCCTCCAACACATTAACATATACAAATCAGTTTTATTGATCAGTTATTTGATGAGATTTTTCTTAATATGTATGGATTAAATTTAAGGTATTATCAAAAAGAAAGAAAAAATTCCTGAATATATCTCTTTGTTATGAGTTCTGTGGCATATGGATATAAACGCTACAAAGTTTGAAAATTGGGGTGTGTAATCTATATATATAAAAATGGACTTTGGTAAATTTGTTCCCTAAGATCTCAGAAACTACCCGGCAGATTTGGCTGAAACTTTCACCGTTTGTTCTTTTTGGTACTGGGGAGGTTTGTAGACTAGTTCGAAAAAAATCCGATTGTTAGTTCCTTTTTTATTCTAATATGTCCAAATTTTCGCATAAATGCCCCAATATGACGGTGAAAAAATACGTGCACATATTAAAATTATGTTTCCATCGAAAGCGCTTATTTTTCTGCTGAAGATGGCATCTGTTAGAAAGTTCTAAGTTGTATGAAAAACAAGTTATGGGCTTTTTTTGTTCCATGTTCGAAGGCTTTCCTCAATACAATTCATTTTTTAGTGTATCATCTCAACTCCCAGTTCAAAGCTAGAATTGTTGAATATTTTTGTGTTTCGTCTGACTGTTTGAGGCTTTTCTCAAGTCAAACCTTAAAGTAACGTTTTTTCCCCAAGATTGGCTAATAATAACTAGATTTGGCTGATTATTTTCCATTTAAATGGAACTTCAATTGTAATTACTGGGTTTTTTTATATTTATTTGTGCTGATTGGACATTTAATCATTATCCAATCTAACAGCAGAAACCTCGCCAAAATTTATGTAGAAAGATTTCAGTAGCGGATGCATTTGGCATTTTTTTAAACTGTCGCGGTTTTTGAAGCCAAAGACTATGTAATAATGTTTGTCAGCTTTCAGAATGTAAACAAAATATCGCCAATCAAAGAATCTTTAAAAACTTTTTTTACTGTAAAATAATCCAGCAACTAAATTAGGCAAATCCATAAACAGCACAAAAACTTCCATTAATGTGACTTTGTGCACAAATTCAAACCAACGCCAAATTTTACTACTTATTTTGGAAACATTACGGATGAAATTGTCTAGCGCCATTTTATGGTGACCAAAAGTATTTTAGCATATGGCGACAATATCTCTTTAACAAAAATTAGTAACATACCGTTTTACAAAGTAAGGAGGGGGAGCATTATCCAAAAAGGTATCCCAAAACGATTTCCGCAAATTCGGTAATATTTTAAATCGCACCAAGAACCCACAATAATTGAAATTTTCCAAAATAACTAAAGTTTAAGGGTATCACGGGCGCGCGGCTACATTTTTTTAAACAGTTCGTTCTTCAATAGACATACAGAGAAGGTAAGACTCAATGTAAAAAAAAAAGTATTAACTGATAATTTTTTTTAAACATGTGAAGTTTAATTTCATATTTCGGAAATTCTTCACATTTGTATACGCTTAAATTTCGTGTTTTCGTTTCTAAATGAATACTATTTTGCTCTTTTTACTTACTGCTACTTTAGTTTTATGAGTAAGGAAGAAGCTAGATTTTAAATCACGTCAAAAAGGTGTGTTTTAAGTTCTTTCACTTAAAAAAAGAAAACATATGCAAGTAACGATTGTTTCTCAGAATTATTAATAACCCAGGCAACGCCGGGTATTTTTGCTAGTCATATATAAAAGTAATTACACACATAAAGTCATTTCTTTTTCTTTTGAGGAAAAAAAGGATCAGAGGATCTCTTAAAGGTTCCTTTTTAAACAACAATTTTAAAATCTGAAAACTATAAGGTGTGTCTAAAAAGTAGTTGAAACACATTTTTTTTTCTGCAGGATTGTTACTCTCGCCATGGCCACTCGGCACCAAGCCTACTCTATGGTTGGGGTCTTGGTTTCTAACAACACTTAGTGTCAGTCGCCTACAAACTGTTTTTTCATTGAAACACTTATTTTCCTTCTAAGGATCATTTACTAAAGATACCCCTCATTTGAATTTTTCCAAAAGAAGGGGGGGGGGGCAGCAAAGGGTATAGACTCAATGTTCAGTGGTGGTAAAAATAATTGCATCACCTGCGCCGCAAAGTAGAGGAAAATCATCCTGACTGCATTCAACACACAGTCAAGCATCCCCGTATCCCAGATGATTTGGTGGATGTATTTCTGATCAAGGAGTTGGTGGGCTTCACTTTGCGCAAGGAACAGTAAACGCTCAGGTATATATTGGCATTTTGGAGGAGAATTTGCTTCCTACTATCCAGAATCACTTTAGTTCAGTTCCAAACATCATTTTCAGGATGATTCTGCTCCGTGCAGTAGGGCAACACTGGTAAGTAACAGTTTAAAAACCTTTATCCTGCCATTAGACTTAAATTGACATGGAGTTAAGTAATTTTTATTTTTTTTCTAAACTTACACGCAGGTTCAGAAATGGAAAAATGAACATGGGGTCAGCAGTTTGCCTTGGCCCAGAAACAGCCCCCATCTATGTAAACAATTATCGGATTCCTGCTGTTAAATGTTTATTTCATGAGTTTTGCAGAATTACACATACATTCAGCGTTAATTGGTCAACCAAAACTTCTCACATGATCCCATTGTTGTGAAAATGCGAGGGTGATGCAATTTTTTTACCAGCACTGTAAATTGTGCCAAAAAACAGGAGAAATTATGTTCATTTACCTGAAATACATTAATGTTCCTAAGTCGGGGAGGAAATGAACCCCCCGCCGCCTAACTGACTGGTCTAGCAAAAAATACAGGAAAGAATAATTTTATTTCCCTTTTGTTTCATTAAATGTAGTACTATTACATTTTTAAAAAAAATTTCTTATTTTTTTTCTTTTAAATTAGAGAAAAATATTATTGAAATTGAAACACAGAATACATAATCATGATGAGAAAAATTAATAATTGTAATTTAACCAAATTATTTTTAGAAGTGATAATGGAAACAAAAATTCTGTCATGCCAATGTTGATTAATACAAAGGTGTCTAAGCTCCTTTATAAAACACTAGCTGCGTTGCCCGGCTTTTCCCGGTCCACCTTGAAAATAAAAATTATGTCAAGTGACGTATATTCAACAATCAGGCGTAAAAAATAAATAAATAAAAAAATCATCATGATTTCCTTTCTAAATAATGACGACAGATATTAAAATACTTTTAAGAAATTAAATCCAGAAAGATGGATTTAAAATGCATAACCATGGAAACACAAAATAAAATAAGTTTAAGGAATTAAAATGCGAAAGAAAATGGTTCACAATTTGAATGGAATCGAGATTTCTGAAACTTTATTTAAAAAGGCTTGTAACTTTTTTTCCTTTCGAGATAAAAGCTTATTTTTTCGACCATAGGTCGAGTTAATTCTGGAGTAAAAAAGGTCGCTTTTTCCAATGGTGTCAAAAAGAAAGCTGTGAGACAATTCCTTCACTTTTTATTGATTTATTTAATGAAGAAAGTAGTACCTAAATTTCAGCTAAGCCTAAAAAAATTCGAGCTAAAAACGCAAATAACTCCCGCTGTAATCAAGTTAGAGCATAGAAACAAGTAGCGTAGAATGCGGAAAATTCTACCCTTTCGAACGATATGTAATATTAATATGTGAAAGTAATTTTTCAGCCCTATATTCGGGAATTTATGTGAAAATTAACCCTAAATTGGAATAAAAAAAGAACTATTTATCGAATTGTTTTCGAACTGGTTTGCAAACCTTCTCAGGACTTAAAGGAATAAACTGTGAAAATTTCAGCAAAACCGGCCGGGTAGTTCTCGAGTTTTGCGAGTTCAAACACACAGACACTTTTTGGAGACTTCATTTTATACTATGTAGAGATTTCAGTTGTTTCATTTCATCAGTAATATTATCTCTATTGAACTGAATATTTATCTCAACTAGTGTGTCCTGAAAAGAGATTTGGGTCCAACTGCACGTTCCGATGCAAGTGCTACAATGGTGCTACATGCGACAGGTTCTCAGGAAAATGTATATGTCCACATCCATGGTCTGGTTCTTTGTGTAAAACGAAAAAACGTGCTCAGTTTAGTAAGTTTCTCATTCATTGGAAAATGAAGTACATTGCTTGATTTTATATAAGAATGTCAAAACATGTTGAACTTCAAAGACAATTTGTAAAACATGCCGGTTGTACAGTTGAATATCTTTATAAAACCGACCTATAAAATGCAATTCTCTATACAATGCACATGTTTTCAGAAGTAAACAATACTTTTTTCAGTTTAAAAAGTATTGAATTTTGCCTTGAAAACATAACAATTCTTTGGCAAATTAAATTTTGGAAGTTTTTCATCTTCCCCCCTTAGTTCACCGCTTTAACATAATTAGTATTTCAGGGGTGCCCACCTCCTAAGAGCAAGGGCACACCCCTAAATATTGCGAAGCCCCCCTCCCCCAAAGGAAAAAAATGCCCCTCAAAACAAGTCTTAAAAATTTCAATGGCAGTCTGTGCTATGACCCCCCCCCCCTCGTGGTGGACACCCTTGAGTATTTATAGTAAAATAGTACCAAACCATTCTTGAAAATGCAGCAGCTGTTATGTAAACCATAAAGCTAGTGAAAGTGCCCAGCAATGTCATTTCTTTTTGATTATAAAACATATTTATTTGTGAATGATAACCAATGTACAGTAAAAACTCTCTAATGCTAATTGCTACTAACAGGACAAATTTTTTTGTCCGCACAGAGGGCTGTCTGCGGGACGGGGGTTTAATAATGTTATTTGCCTTGGAATTAAAAATTGTCCGCGTAAGAGGGGTGTCCGTTAAGAGGAGTTTCACTGCATTAAATAGCATAATTTGAGCTTTAATCTACATTGAACTAAAATCTTATTCTAATGTGTACATACATTGATATATTCTTATATCAATGTATGATCTATTCTATATATAAGAATACAATTTTTCAAATTTTGTGGAATGATCAATATAATGCAAAACTTCTGGTCCCAAGGTGAGCGTTATAATGCCCTTCTACTGTATACCTTTAATTCTGACTCAAAGTATATATTTAATTGTATTTAATTCAAACTTAAGAACTAGTGAGAAATGCTTAAAAAATCAAATTCACTTTGGCTTAAAATGCAAAACTGCTAACAAAAGTAAACACCATGCCCAAAAATATAATCAAACAAATGACTTTAAACAAAATAGAAATTTTTAACTCATCAGATCCAATAAAAACAATAATTTTAATGCTATTAAATATTTTATCACTGTGAAAAAGAAATCTGTATAAGTACACTAATAAAGTATTTTCTATTCATGTGTGTTTTTCTCTTTTTATGTAGACTGACCATGGCTGTAACTTATTCCATCTGTACAAACATGCACAATCAACACAAGATTCATCTTTTTTATACTGTACTGCTTTATAAAGCAATGCAAGTATCAGTGCCACCTCATCTTGCACATAGTATTCATCTAAAGAATGCTGCATCATGATTTGCTATGCTTTTCTGCATAGTTCATTTGTTTTTAATTCAAAAGAACTTGTATACTACAAATGGAATTCAAAATGAAATTTCAATCATTTTTATAAATTGAATGGAGCAATATGTATAAAAATATCATAAATGCTTTTAAAACAATTTTTATAAAAGTATTGCAATGTCTCTACTGTTTAAACAACTGAAAGACTGATTGTACAGCAATTCAAAACAAATTCCTTGATTTACTTCAAACAATAACAACCTACTCAATCCAACTTAACGGTGATTAGTTGAGAACATTCGAATAACATCTAGCATAAAATTTTGAGTATCAAGAATGTTTCAGCACTAAACTAAATCTTTCAGTTGTTTAATTGTTGTAATATATTTGTATTTAAGATATTTTATTGTTAAATTCATGCACATAACTTACTTGAAAATATTTTCATAATTTTACATGAATTGAGTTAAACGAGTGTAAAGAGTAGTTTAATAACATCTTCCTAGTCATATTACTTAGATAAATGCATTTGACATAAATTTCTTGATAAAAATATATTTTCAAATAAGCCATTTTGTTACTTGCCAATAATTGAAAATCAAGAGATTTTAATTCAGAATATTATGTTCTTCCGAAAATAAAGAGTGAAATAGAAAAGAATAAATGCAACTTATCACGTCCATGAAAAATAATTGCAGTGTGAAGTTTTCTTTTTTCACTTCATTACTTTCTAATTTATTTTTCCAGTTACAAAATACTAGAAGGGGCTTCAGTGACTAAGTGGTCAGAGTGTTGGCTTCACACTTTTGAGGCACTTGAGTGTGCTCGACTCCCACCCTCGCTCCAATGTCTTTGTGCTGTAAATTATTTCATATTTGTATTGTGTTAAGAAATTAAAGGGAGGCTAGATTATTTGTGTAGTTTGCATCAAAAACCTGAGTCTCAGCTCCAAATGCAAGCAAAAGCATCAATTCAATATCTAAAGGGTGTTTTTTTAGAGGTATAGAACTTTAAGTCGGGAACACCGTTTGATCTGAGGGCCATTTTGATAGTTGTCACTTGTTTTGTTTAGTTTGGTTTGCCATTTCATCATGAAGAGACAACAGGACGGTGAAACATGCCACACAGCTCGTGTCACAATTGATTTATTGAAATAAACTTCCGGTGAACGAATAATTTCGCTCAATGGACCCGTGAATTGGCCTGCGAGATAATGTGATTTAACTACGCTGGACTATTTTTTGTGGGGCTGTGTGAAGTCTCAGGTCTACACCGATAAGCCACAGACGATTGACGCCTTGGACAAGAACATTCGCCACTTATCACTTACATACGGCCCCTATTGCTGCAAAAAGTGATGGAAAATTGGACTTCCCGATTAGACGTTCTCCAAGCCAGCCGAAGTGGCCATATACCAGAAATCACATTTAAATAAAAATGGCAAAGAATAATCTTTCGAATAAAGCCAAATTCATGGCGATTTATATCATTTAACAGTGTTTTATTTGAACCTAAAGTTCTATACCTCTAAAAAAAACCTTCATTACAAAGAGCAAAAACCATTTACGTCTATGCCATAATTATGATCTTCTTAAAACTACTTTTAAGTTTTGAGTGTCTGATTATTAACACTCTCAGAAAAGAATGACAAGCTAATTCATCTAATTTGTATAGTACAGTTGCACCTTGGTTAACTGAAGTGATTAGGTTCAGACCTTGTTTCATAAATTCAAAATTCCAGATAAAAGGGGAACTCAAAAATGACTGTCAGCCACAACAGAACTTAAACTTTGGCCTTAAACATATTCCCATTCGGAGAATGACTATTACATATGATGCTTTTAACTATATTATTGTAATTATAAACAATTAATAAATGTTAGAAATTGTAATGCATATTAAATAAAACATAATAAAGTAAACTTGAATCTCAATTGTGTTGTTAATAATCCAGTCAACTGTATTTTCTGTTCTTTAACTTCAAACATTAGTACATAGTTTAAAACTATAGTTTTGCATTCAATTGCCTTTGAATTTAAATGGCATTTTAAAGATTAGAATTATTTAGTCTTCCAAAAATTTCCTGGTGGTTTTAATTGAAAAAAAAAAACTGATAGAAATACAGAAGTTGATGTATGCAGTAGAGATGGTTGCCTTTGTGACCTTGATGTGACATTGTTTACCCCCCCCCCCCAACTCAATTAAACTTTTAAAAAATAAAATAAGATTACAGTAAACCGATATTAGTTTTATGAGTTTGAAAGAGTTCAGATAATCAAGGTTCTACTATCTATTCAAAATCATTCAGCTTTATTCTTCTGTCAGAAATGTTTTTGCTTCAATGTTTCATTTTCTCATCGAATTTCTCTCCCTTCAAACATTATTTTTTTTTAACTAACTCATTCTATGGAGTTAAATGAGATAGAAGCCAGGTTTAAAGGAATTTTTATTCCTACTATGAAAATTTAAGCAATTACTTATGGGTGCTATATAATTTATTATTGTTTGCTTTACTTCCATTATTTGCAATTTATACTCTATTTACATCTACAGTTGCCATAAAAAGTTGAAGTCATACAATTATTTATTATTTTCATAGAAAATACATTATTGAGTGTTTCATTTGTAATGAAATATTGTGCCTGAAATTTTATGAAACTGTATGTAAAATATTTTTTAATGAATTAAAAAGCATAAATATTATAATTGTTCACGTGTTTTAATTTGTTATGTTCCAACAAGGTAACAACTGCCATTTATTGTAGAATAAATAATTTTTTTTCCAAAACTGTTCCTTTTTTACTCATTTATTTTATTGTAAAATAAACACAATTTCTTGCATATTTTAGGAATTTTTAAGGATTTCTCGAGAAAAAGAAGACTAATTGCTTTGTAACTTTTGTCGCATAAAAGGTATGTTTTATCTGTCATTTTCCAGTAAAACCTTTTTCACCCATGTATTTAGGGAACCAGCAACAAATTGAGGAAAGCAAAAATGTTTTTTGATCATCGTTTATCGTAAATAGCAGAGAATAAGCTGTAAATTTCAGAAATTAGTTATCTTGCTATGTACAATTACTTTACGTAGTTTCGAGAAAATATCGCTGATATTCCTGAAAATACAGTTGGATCCCGCTACTACGCGATCTTACTTGCGCGAAATGGCTATAACGCGAGTTTTTCATGAGTAATGAATTTTTTATTGCTGACGCAAATTGCTCACTTGCAGCATGAACTTTTTTGGAAAGGAGCGGCAGAGCGTTAGAATGGGCTTCGTTGTCACTAAATATTGGTTTCGTGAATGGACTTTCATTAATTTAGTATCACTAAAAGCGGAAGTTCACACACTGTATTGGTCTAAACAACGCTTTGCTTTTGTTTATACAAATAACCGCTTTGATTCTTAACAGTTTTTTTTTCCTTCTACATATGAACGTTGATAAAACAGAATGGCTCCCAAATGAGCACTTTAATCTTAACAGTGAAGCTTGCAGAGTAGAGTCTGAGCAAAATACAAACATGAAAATATAAGCGAGGCCAGAAATAGGGATGTTCCCACACTGCATAATTCTCATCTTCATAATTTTAAAAATTATAATTAAAATTACGATATCTACTATTCTGTGCTATTAAAAGGCAGTAATGTACTTAATGTAAGTACCCTACTGTTTAAGTACATGTATCTTATCGAACATAGATTTTGTGCTTTATAACAGTAATCATGTTAAATAACAACGATTTTTCTAAAATACAGTAAAAAATCAGTTTTTTTTAATAAAAGATACGGTGATATATAGTTAAAAAATGGTTTGAAACAATTTGAGGGGTGCTAACACATGTCTGAAATAATTGGGTACGCTTATAAAAAAATTTCTAAACATACGTTGTTCCACAACGCGAAATTCCGACTTACGCGAGGGATCTTGGAACACATCCCTCGCGTAAGTCGGGATCCGACTGTATAAGCATTTCTCTCAGAACTATGAATTTTATTTGAAGGTTTTTGGCTCATAACACGTAAAGTTTTCCATCAAAGCTTACCAAACTTTCAGAAAATGTGACAGCACACAAGAAGTATAATATTGAAATTTGAAAGTAAAATGTTGAAATTTAATAAAATATGGGCATTTAAAGCAATTAATTTTTCTCTCCGCATGCACAAAAGATAGGAATTTATAATTTTTATAATCCAAACCCCAACTAGATTCTCCAACTCATAATAAAATTTTAGTTCAATATTTTAAAAATTCAAAAAGTTATATCAGTGATATAATGAGCCGAAATTGAATAGATCTTGGATAGGTGATGAGTGGTTAGGGGTCGTTTGCAATATTTGCTTGCAATCGCTCAGTATGATTCATGATAAAGACAGATCCCCCCTCTCATACACACAGCAGAAAAAAAAAAAAAAAAAGGTTTTATTATCTTACGCAAGCATGAAATTCATACAATATTCAGTCTAAGTACTGACAATATGAACTGAATCCTGAGTATAATATTCACTCCACATAGTGGGGTGGAAGAAAGGGGGGTTCCTCCATAAAAAATTTCAAATTTGCATTCTTAAAAATGCATTTTAGCTTTATATTTTTCAGAAAATTGCAATTCCACTTTGGGTGTCACCCCCCAGACAGGTGACACCCGGGAAAATGAAAAAAATGCCCACAAATTCGATTAAAAGGTTGCATGACTTACTAAGGTTTATGTATTGATGATAAAGTGATACTAAATATCTTCACCATTAAAAAATATTTAGGCAAAATTTGTTGTGCCAGTTATTCATAATAAATTAATCATTAGAAAAATTAATATCAAAGGTTCTGAAAATAAACTTTAATCTTATAAAACAAAAAGAATCTATGAACAATTGTTTTAAACTTACCTTTTGATTATAACTTTAGCAGTTAGTTGAGGCTTCTCAGGCTTTACTATCTGCATACATGCTTTAAAACTTCTAACGATGGACATCACTGAAACTGGTCTAAATTTGTAGTTTTTTAACTTCATTTTCACAAAACTACTGAAGGAGTCTCTGGCCTTATGTCTCAGGTTTTTCTTAGAGAACAAATGAATTGAAAAGAAAAGCAGGTGCATAAAGATCTAAATTGATCATTAGATTAATCTCAGGTTTGCTGGTACTGATTCTGATGAAAGGACATCTGTTTGGTAAATGCTGTAAGGACTGGAACTCACAATAATGGTTTTTTTAACATTAAAAAAGTTTTTATCAAAATTAATGGCTGTTTATACATTTCTGCAGAGTTGTTTATGATCAAGAAAATAAGATGGTTTCATAACATCTGATATAAATCACACATTCTACTTCAAAACCATCATTAGTAAAAAAATTTCAATTTTTGATTTTATGGCGGTACAGCATTAATAACATGTTGGACTCTAAAGTGAAATAAATTTATACTTGGCAAAGTTTAATGTAACATTTAATTTAAAACTAAACAATTATGTACAGTAATTGAACTTAATCAAGTGAATTTTATTTTACTTCAAAGTCCAACATGCAATACTGACATAAAACCAGAAATTACAAATTTGCACTTATGGCAGTATTGAACTGGCTGTAAAAAATGATTTTCATCAAGAAAAGTAATGTAAGAGTGATTTTGAAATAATCAAACAAAATAAATCACAAAGTAAAAACACATTTTAATAGCATAAATCTTCTGTGTGTTGTAAATATATATTATTCATATATATACATGTACATTAAAATTTTCCAAGAAACATATTGTTAAGCATATTTACAGAAATAGAAATTTAAACATTTTGTGCCACACATGTATTAATATAATCAATTACTTCCTTTACCATATTTACATGGCAATAAACTAGTTTTCATTTACCTAACATTCATAAAATATGTAATTTTAAGAAAATTTTAGTTAAGGCACTTGAAATGTATAATGTGAAAGAGTTGAAATAAAATGGAATGCATGAAGATTTTTTTCCTTTGATAGTTTACAATTTAAATTGTTTATGCATAAGAATGGACATATGCAGAACTTGATGCAAAAGGCACTTGCTACACAAAAGTAGCAGTCCCATGCACATTTTTCAGTGGCAAACACAATAGAATGACAATAATCAAAGAACTAAGCACAAAAAAAAAAAAGGAAATAAAAAATGCACACAAATAAACAGCAAACCTTGAAAATTATTTTTAAAAAATGTGTTTCATTTTTGGCACTTACATAAACGAATTTCTACGCTAAAATTTATACGAGGGGGAAGGGGGAGCTAAATTAAAGTTTCAATAGAACTGTTCTCTTCAAAGTAATCAGAGTGTAAGCAAGAACATTTATATCTGTTTCAAAAAGTAAGAGCGAACAGATATAAATTCAAACTGATTGCAAACCGGATATAAAAAGCGTAATTCCTTTTTAAATCACTTTCGATATGTTAAATGGAATGCCCATTTAATTTTCAATATTAAAATACTGTTCAATTTAACATTTTATTTATGTTATAAAAACGTTGAATTGAGAAAAAAAAGCCTTTTTAAATGAAATGTAACTTTACCTTTTCTTTTAAAATCTAACTAGACTCTCTAGTGATGTACTGGACTTCAAACTTACTATTATTGTTTAATTAGAAAACTGCTGTCAAGGCATTACGGGGGAAAATTTCTTCTACATTTGAAAGAAGCAATTGCCTGTTTAGCGACATTTTGATAGTTGAAATTTTAACCCTAACTCCAGTGGATCAACCCTAAACTCGTGTAGATAGCGTTCATTGTTGACCACGTTTTCGTTTCTTCATTCTCCTAAAATAAATCTTACCAGTAAAACAGTTAATTTATCGGATCCAGTTCAGAGTTGTTGAAATAAAGCATTTCCCTGCCATGTCAAACATTACCAAATAATATTATCAAATTATCATGCCCTGGCGCGAGTTTCATTGTTGGTGATGTAGGGAGTGTTACTTGATCAGTAAATTTGCTATTATGTACATAAGGATAATTTGAGTGGTGCCGAACCTGCGGCCCATGGCCTAGATGAGGCCTGCGAAGCCGATCCATGTGCCCATTTGTTATGTTCAGTGTCACAAATCGACAAATATATTCTAAAACCTTCCAAAACAACCGATAGTATTTATATGATTTTACAATTGATTGCTGCTAATTTATAGCCAAATAGTTAGAAATTGGTTTTTAAAAGGCAGACGGAAACTTCGTATCAATAAATTAAGCATATAGTAAGGATCTATACAAAAAGATACATATTTCAATTTTACGTGGTTGTGGCCCACAAAAGTGATCTTAGTATCAAATGTGGCCCTTGGGTATATAAAAAAAAAAAAGTTGGGCACCATTGATTTCAGTAATGAAGAAAAAAATTTAATTCTAATTAATTTACAAAAAAATTAATTAGAATTAAAATTTTAAATGGTGTTTTAAGGTAAAAATGAATTTAAAATTAAAAGAAATTAAAATGCTGATTTAACAACATGCTAAAAGAATAAAATGTGCACTACCAAAATAGCAAAAAATAAATAAATAAATAAAAATAAAAATAAATAATTAAATGATAAAATAATATAATTTAAGTCAACAGCCACTTTCACAAGAAAAAATTTAGTATGACTAAATATTTATTCTCAAAAGAGAGAATAAAGTTAGCCAATAAATGCATTATAATAACTTAGATTATATACTCATATTTATAATTTTTGTCCTTAAACAAATTTTGTAAAGGAATCTCATATACAGTAGAGTCTCGAAAATCCAAGGTAATTGGGGCTCACGCTATCTTGGATTACTGAAAACTCGGATTATCCGAAACATTCTATGGACTACATAAGGACATGCACTGTTTACTTCTTCCGCTATGAAAAGGAAATATTGTCTCCTCGAAAAATTTATCACTCAAATTTCAAGAAAAATTTATGTTTTGATTGACCCTAAACGAGTCTTGATTGTTTTTTCTTTTTTGATGTCTGCATGTGCTTGTGTGTCAATTTTCAAGAAACCAAAAAATGCCCTTTGATTGTTCTCGAATAACGTTTGATGATTTTTGTCGTGACATTTGTGTCTATGTGTGAGCGTACGTAGGAACCACATATAACACAAAAACGTTAGTCATAGAAGGAGAAAATTTCGTATATATGCACTTCCCTTTTTAATTTCAATCGGATATTCTAAAAGAGATGTTTGTTCGTTTTTTGAGGCAAAACAATGTTTTGATTTCAAGTTATTTTTTGAATCAACCAACTTCTTACTTTCTCCAAGGCATCTCTTAATCTATCTCTAACAACCAATGAATAACCTCAAAACCAATGAATATTTCTTGGTGACTCTTATTGACATAAACCTTTCACTATCATGTTATTACCTTCTTGTATGTTGTTAGGAAAGTTCTACATCACAAAATATTTCGATTTTCAGATTAAAGTATTTTTTGTCTGTAAAAAGTATACCCTAAAGTTGTCAACCAAACGCCTCGAACTAAGCGAAACCTCAGACTTTTGGGACTCGGATTTTCGAGACTCTACTGTAATTTCAAAAAGCTAACTTAAAAGACTGAATTTTAAATCTAACAAAAAATTACGTAAAATATTTCATACAAACTTTGTGCACTCTGTCTTACAGTTTGCATTAAAAGCTTATTTCACATTGTAATCAAGTCTTGTATTTAATAACCAGCTTCACTCAGATTGCACAAATGTTTTTCTGATTTTATATATTTTTCTAAAAACATTCTGGGTTTATCATCAGCATTTACAATTTTTTAATTGTATCATTATTATTTTATTTTTATGAAGGCACATTCTTCTTAGCACATTGCATTGCTATGATAAATAAAAGGCATAAGCAAAATAGTTGTAAGGATTTAAAATTGTATTTACAGCAAGCAAGTTAAGTCACTTCTGCATTAAATTAACAGCATGTTTTTTTGTTTTGTTTTTTCGGGGACTTTAAATATAAAACTATAGAAACATCTATCATTAAATATGCATGAAACTGGCATAAATCCATTAGTTTTTTAACCAAAATCATCAGCAGTTTAGTCAAATAGAGGTGGCAAAAGTTCAGTATAATGTTTCTTGTGAAAAATAAATTTTAGGAAGAATTTAAAAAAATATAATTGGTTTTAAGTTTAGATATTGAATATAATATGTAACAATTTATGATTTTATATACATTGGCAGCAGATTTAATGCACTTGAAAATATAGAAATCAAGCAAATATTATTTCATAAAATTTTTGAATTAGTCAGTCTTCACTATCCAACTTAATGTTTGGCAAAACAGAAGTTCTAAGAAAGAAAAAGAATGTAAAAGGGAAAGTCTGTTTTTTTTTCTAATTAACTGCAACATGTAAAAGTGAAAAAAAAAAAAAAAATGTATGAAGACTGAAAATATATATAATGCAAATAAACATTACATAGCTGAAAAAATTTGTGGTCCTGATCCATCAATCATGAACAAGGTTAGTGCAATTACTTACATCACTCTCTTGTGTGGTTGAAATACTTAAGCAGCCTATATACACTGGTGTGCAAAAATAAAGGACGAAGTCGAAAAATTAGCATATCAGCTGAACGAAGAGGCAGAGCGGACAGAAAGACCAATCCGGAGATTAGGTAAGGTGATGTACGGTAGCATATGCGCAGATATGCAGGCAGACGTAATGGGGGAGTGTCTGAGTAGTATAAAGCATATTGTCGGTGTAAGATCAGTATTTCTGGCAAAGAGATTGCACGTCGTATAGCAGTTAAAATCACACTGAGTTTCTGCCTCAGCAAGAAATGGTGAATAATCAATCTGTTAGACGACATCTGGATGCTTTTACCCAAGGTTGAATCATTGGGAAGTTGGAGGAAGGCTGCAGTGTGACAAGTGTGGCTGCAGAGTTCGGAATTGCTCACAGCATCGTTTCACGACTTTGGAGACAATTTCAAACTACAGGAACAGCTATCCGGGGGTTCAGTAGTGGTCGTCCACGAGGAACCACACCCGCAGATGACTGGTATATTGTCTTACAGGTCAGAAGAAACAGGCGGCAGACAGCGGGAAAAATCGCTAGACACACGACACAGGCGACTGGAGGACCGATATCGCGTTTTACCGTAGCCAGAAGACTGCACGGTGGTGGTCTGTTTGCACAACGCCCTATACGGTGTGTACCTCTAACGCCTGCCCATCGGAGAAGGCGTTCTTAGTGGTGCCGGGAACACCGGAACTGGAGAGACAATGAATGGGGACGAGTACTCTTTACAGATGAGAGCAGATTCAGTCTGAGTAGCGATTCTCATCGCTACTCAGATCGACTACACATCGATCGACATCGCTATACTCATCTGGAGAGAGCGGGGAAGCCGCCATCACCCCTCAAACATCATTGAAAGGGACAGGTATGGAGGTCGCGGTGTTCTTGTTTGGGGAGGCATCCTGCTTGGTAGTCGTACAGACCTTCACATCTTCGACGCAGGTTCATTCAACGGGACTCGTTATTGTAACGAGATTCTTCTTCCATATGTGCGTCTTTTTAGAGGCGCTATGGGTCCGCTGTTCCTTTTCATGGACGACAATGCACCATGTCACCGCACAGTAGCTGCCGAACTGCTCTTAGAGAGTGAGGATATTGAACATATGTATTAGCTGGCACGATCTCCAGATCTCAATCCCATCGAGCATGTATGGGATTTTCTAGGCAGACGCTTGGCAGCTCGTACCTTACCACCAGTAACAATTCGGGAGCTTCAATTGGCGCTGCAAGACGAATGGGCAGCAATGCCTCAACCACTCATTGACACCCACATTCTCAGCATGGGCAGACGCTGTGAAACCTGCCTAGCAGTCGGGGGAGATCATATCCCCTACTAAAGACCGGATGTTTCTTGCTGGACATCCATCACAGGGATGTTTCAGCCTTCAGTCGCATTGCGCTCCATGCTACTTTTTCAATAAAGCTTCTTTTTATCCCTCTGATTTCTCTTTTAGTAAGTGTTGCTTACATTACACATGTCCTTACGTATTGGGGATCTTACGGTATTAAATGTGTTGATTTGGAAAGCTTTTGTACAAAGTTATATTGAAAAAACCGTCTCATCCTTAATTTTTGCACACTGGTGTATATCTCATTTTTTGATAGCTGTCTCTTGTATTTTTATTCTTCAAATCTTTGTTTTTGATTCTTATTAAAATACACTGGAATGCAAAGATTTACTGAATCAAAGATTTGAAACTTTAATTACATCAACTTCTACCACCCCCAAAACAATATAGTTTAAAATTAAAAAAGTCATTAAAAATTTCATACAAAAGTACTCCAATGGGAGATAAAAATGCATAAAAAGCAACTAATTATGCTAATGACTGTACAATACGTGAAATTCAAATGAATGATATCACCAACAAATTTTAAGGAATGTCTTAAAAATAGATAAAAACTTAACAAGCTGAATAATAAACAGTTGAATAGTAACATTTGGGTTCCCACACAAAAACAGTTGGGTTCCCACACAACAACTTAAATTATGAAACAGAAACTAAGAAACGATAAGTTACTTTAAAGAAGACCAATATCTAATGGATTTATTTTTAACTTATATTAAACATAGTGTAAGGAAAAAAAAAAGAACAAATAAATTATGTGTCTATAAAAAATAATAATTTTTTTAAACTAATAATTTTAGGATAACACATATTTATAAATGACTACTTTTGTTCTTGTAGTAAATAGCTAACACAAGCATCAAGCATGTATATTAAACCTATCTTTTTACTAATCAACAACATAATACTGAATAACAAGGTTAACCAAAAAAAAAAAAAAAAACAGTAGCTAAAATAAATATAATTAACAAAATAGTTTAAGTATGATAATACTGAAATAAGAAATTATTTACAAAGAGAGAATCAAAACGGATTAAAAAAAATACAGTAACGTCTTACTGAAAGAATTTAATTAATGAATTTAAAATCAAGTTTTCATCGTTTGAAAGTTAAGCAATTAAAAAAAAAAAACATTTAAAACAGAAACATTAAATCAGGAGACAATTTAAATCCTTCTGTTTTGTAAGAATTTGAATAAGTTTATGGACATGCATAAATGATAATGTTTCGGGACAGTATTTTGAGTAATCACTCTTTTTTAAGGTTGAAGTAATGTAAGTTAATTTTAGTACTACAGATATTTAAGACTAGACAAAATTACATCAAAAAGCTCATATATGTAGATTGAATGTACTATTTTTTTGCTATATAGAAAACTTCATTTTCACTAGATTTTTTTTTTTTACATTCTCACTTATTAGGTCAAGTTTTACAGACAAAAAAGTTAACACAAACATTTCATTTTTTTTGTAAATTTAAGATACATTACTTAGTGAATGGAATTTTTCTTTCCCAAGATACAATGATGATGGAAAAAAGAGAAAGATGGACGTTTTATTTATTATTATTGTTTTCATTCAACTCTCAGTTGAGTGGGAACCCAGTATTGATGATAAATTAACATTTCAAATTGGAAAAAAAAAACAAAATTTATAAAAACACATTCTCAGATAGGACCAAAATTTCAACAATTTAACAAACAATTATGACTCACTAATTACATCACTTTAAAAACAATGCACTAATGATAAAATAATTATAAATGAAAGCATGCTGATATGCAATTGAAAGTTAATGAACATGTGCTATGTTTTGGAGAAATCAAGCTTTCGTCTGCTGGAGAGGGGGGTCCCTATTCTGGGGGTTGATGCCTTGTGATGAATGAATGACGGTGTGCGACTGAACTTGGATGGAGTGGATATTGAAGCCCCAGAAGCATTCAATTGAATCTCAGTAGTAAGATCCAGTCTCTCTGCTTCTGGCAGTAACTTTTGTGGATCCTCGGATACATTTTGTAAGGATTTACTGAGGACGGAATGTAAGTAGTTGATGTTTGAATTCGTGTGTAATGAGCGTTCATGATATCGCTGCCATTTTTGTTTTTCTTTCTCCAAGTGCTCTTTCAGAACTTTAATCTAAAAGGAGAAAGGGCTTTTAGTAGTTAACATGTTGAAATCTTACTAGTGATTAAACAAATGAAAGATAGATAAAATATAATCAAAAAGGAGCATCATAACTCAGATAAAGAAACTTCATGTCATTAAAATTTAACATAATTAGCTGGAAGTTACTTTTGAAATATTGGGTATCCCCAGGGGCTATAGTGACCAGGCTTCAAAATCTCAGAAAATTGCCTAAATAAAATATAGCGAATCTGGGTATGTTTCAGCTTCCATTTCTCTATTTTAAACTGCCCCCACACATAGTTTGAGTTTTTGGTAATATAATACAGAAGAAACACCCATAAACCATTGTAGTTATCCAAAATTTAAAAATATATGTAATAATAAATATTAAATCCATTTGAAAATGAAATATTAGTCTGGCTCAAAGATATTACTTTGAGCTACCAGCTATTACTTTGAGCCCTGTGAAAAATGGGATAATAAATAAATAATTTTAATGAAAGCAGTGGTACGTTAATGCAGCAAAACAGTTTCTAAACATTTAAAAATACTCATAATGTATTTCACAATATCATAAAATTTTTATCTTTTGTAATATTGCATAGAATATTATGATGTAGGAAGAGCACTTTCAAGAATTTCAAAAACAGTTTCCAAACAGTAACTTTAGAATTACTGACTGATGAAAGTAGCTGTGTACAATATTGGTACTTCCTTTTGTAAAATAAAGAATAGGAAACTTATTTCATGACCTTGCAGGAGATTGCAGTACTGGGTCTAATTTTTTTTGACTGGAATGTACTAAAAAGGTTGAAATGGTGCAAAGTCAACCAGCATAGCCCGAAATTATTTTCAATGACTACTTCAATCCTTCAATTCAAGGGGGCTCCTACAGATGGGTTGGGCCGACTGCTAACATCACTTACTCTGGATGTATTACAAGATAGTTAAACAACAAAACAACCAAAGTATTTGAATGAGTCAGTGATTCTTCCGTGCTGGGGCAAATCTTGAAACTGGGCCCCTTAACCACCATCCTTCAAGTTTTTACATTGAATTTCAGCAGATTAAAAAAAAATAATAAATTTTCATCCCACTATAAGTTGCCCCCCACAGCAAGGGCCCTGGCTTGCTCTCCCATAGATAAGGCACTGAAATAAGTATGTATGTTATTTCACAATGTATTTTGAACAAACATGTATTTTTAAAAAGTTGTTCCATAAGATACTATGTATTTGTCAAGATAAACAGTAAAATATTCAAAAATCTATTCATTTCTTGGAATCATACGATTTCTTTTCACTTTACAAATATCTAGTTTTTTCCCTAATTTCTGAGTCATACACAGCATTTAATTGATACCTTAACAATGTATTTAATCTTCAAATATAATTAGCATCAATAATGTTCCATAGTTTTCTATTGTTTAACGGTATACTAAGTGACACAAACAAAAAGTTATTTATTAAATATTAAAGATCAGTGCATAAATACATTTCATTAGAGCAGAATAAGGGTTCTTAAGGTCATAAGAAATAATTTGATTAAAGGCAAAATTGAAACTAAGCTTTTTTAACAAATTTTAATTATAGTTTAAAAGTGGAAAAAAAAAAAAAAAAAAAAAAAAAATCACAATTTTTTTCTGTGCATTTGTTTTGCCAAATTAAAGTTAAAACACATATAAATTTATGAAAATATATGAACCCAAAATAGAAAAGTCTACTTTTAGTGAATCTTGCAAAAATATAAAAAGATAACCGATATATGACTCCTTAATATTTTATTATTTTTATTAAATGTTTATAAAGGCTAAAAGTATAGTAACTATAAGTTAACAAATTTAAAAAGAAAAAATCATTTATGAAGCCCATTTCTTGTTAGTTCAAGTTGCATGCAAAATACCGACATAAATCCCAAGATCGCAGTTTCGTGCTTGTTATGAGTTCATGGCAGATGTTCTCTCCTTAAAGCTAAGATTATTAACAAACTGGTGGCTAAAATTAGCTTAGCACACAAATAAGAGACTAAACTTTTAATTTCAGTTTCAAGTTGTACTGCACTATTGCTTTTGGTCCCTACCTGATGTGCTAAATTAATTCTATTAACCACTTTGTTGGTAATCTCAGCATCAATGTGAGAACATCTGCCTCCAGCTTGGTTATTGACTATTCCAGACTGCTGCGTCCATACAAAGACGAAACTCTGGATGTCATAACCGGGCTGTCGGTATTTTGCATACAGTTTTGCTTTAACCCTTGCTTATGGGTGTTATTAATGCTTATTAGTTCAAATTGGCTGCTAAGATAAAGCAAATAAAAATTTAGCACTAGACTGATACAGATTTTACAAATTATGACCATTGACTATGAACAAATGAAAAGCTTAAATTTAGACAATGTTACCTGCTCTTCTAATCCTAAAACTTTTTGGTGGTAAGTTTTCTCTTTGGCCTCCATCAGTTGTCGTGTTTGTTTTAAGGCCCTCTTTATTCTCTCATCCTCCAACTTTGATTCAAGTTTTTGGCTATCTAAAAAGTCTTTAACTCTTTGAGCATGTCTTTCTTCTAATTCAGCCAACTGAGCCTGTTTTATTTAAACAGGATATGTTAGAAATATTCTTAAAATTTAACTATGAATAAATTATTAAAATTATCAGTAAAATATGAATCCTTTCTTTAAAAAGCACATAAACATACAACTGGTGTCCCATTGATTTTTGGATTGATTTTTATTTTTACACAAAGCATGTGTGCATTCTTGGTGTGAGGATATGATACCAGCTATATCCTCACACCAAGACTTCAGAATGGAGGTGAACCTCAAAATAATATTCATAAAAAGTTTGAGTTACATATATTCTTGCAGTTATACAACTTGTAAGTGAAAAATCTTGTTTTTTATCCAACATATTAAATATGAATTGCACGTTATATAATGCTATTGAAACAATAATTATATCGAGTCAAACGCAAAAACATACAATAAAAGCTAAATGTTTCATGGTGTTGCAGAGGCAAACAGTAGCGTATTTGAGGGGAGATTTGGGGAAACCCCCCCTGAAAGGCAGAAATCCCTCAGAGATATCAGGGGTGTGGGGTGGGGGGAGGGGCAGATAACCTCTCTCTTCTTCCAAAAAAATTTTCTGTCTATACCACTGCTGCTAAAATCATTTACTAAAGTTTAGAAATCCTCTAGGCTCAATACTTTCCTGATTGACAGTCAGCTTAAACCACTTAATCTCTATTGATACATTGAAGATCTTTCATATTTTACTATTAATTTATGTTAACTGAAACTCTTTCGCATAATAAATTTAATAAACTGTATTAAACTTAAATAAAATAAAAGTACATTATGTTTTTTTTTTTCAAATCTGTGTACAAAACAAATTATTGGATAAAAGCACAAAGAGAGAGAGAGAGAGAATAAGTAAATAAATGTACCTGCAAATTTTGCACTTTTATCTGCAAAGCCTGATTTTCTATTTCTAATTTAGTTAGAGTCCTTCCCAAAGAACTTTTCTCAACTAGCGACTTAGCAGTCAACTCACTCGTCATTTGTTTTTCTTTCTCAATCTATAAAATACATGTAGGAAAGTAAGAATAAAAAGATGATAGTGGGAGGAAAAGTAATTGAACAATAAAAGCTCAGTATTATTCAAATAAATAAGCATTAAAAAATCCACTGAAAAAATCTGATAAAAATTTTGACAATTACTAAGTCAATAGCAAAGCTGACTATTTTTTCTCTATTTAGATTTATTTGTCATAATTAATAATGGCGCAAATTCTTGATTGAAAACATTCCCAAAAAGTCTCATCATAAAACATCACAAAACATCTATTTATTTTAATTGTTTACATGAGGCTGAAAAAGGGCCACGATTTCTTTCTCTCTTTTGGCAACCAATGTCATATATTTAATCATTTACACTGATGAGCCAAAAAATTATGACCACCCAGTCAATAACGCGCTGTGCCACCTTTGGCCCACAAAACAGCTGCGACTCGCCTTGGCATGGATGCCACAAGCTCTTGGTAGACGTCTGGAGATAGACTGTAGCAAATGTTAATACAGTGGTCATGCAAAGTTGAGATATCTTGACATGGTGATATTTCAGCTCTGAGCTGCCTTTCCATGAAATCCCAAATGTACTCTATAGGATTTAAATCCAGTGATTTGGTGACCAGGGCATTAATTGGAATTCTTTATCATGCTGTTGGAACCACTCCAGCACAATTTTAGCTTTGTAACATGGGGCATTGTCCTGCTGGAATAAGCCATTTCCAGTAGGGAAGACCAACGTCATGTACGGGTGCACCTGATCTGCCACGATGTTCAGTAGACTACAGCCTTCATGGTATGTTCTATCACAACTAAGGGTCCCAGAGCCTGCCAGGAAAAAGTCCCCTAAATCATAGTACCACCACCACCAGCTTGTTTACGACCAACGGTAAAAGACGGGAGCAACTGTTGACCTGTAAGACGGCGAACCCTGACACGACCATCCACGTGATGAACAAGAAATCGCGATTCCTCAGACCAGACAACTCTCTTCCAGTCATCCAAGGGCCAGTCTCGGTGTTCTCTGGCCCATTGCAGCCGTAGTTGGTGATAATGATTGGTCAATAGAGCCACACGAGTGGGACGTCTGCTGTGCAGTCCCATATCCAACAGTGTCCGCTGAACTGTGTGTTTGGAAACACAGCCAATTGCACCTGCATTGTATTAAGCTGTTAGTTGATCAACTGTCTGCCTCCGATTTTGCTTTAACAAGCAGCCTAGACTCTGACACGATCTTTGATGACGCATCGCCGTCCAACATCTTTAGGACTACTGTTGGTTTCACCGTCTTTTTTCCACTTTGCATAAGTACTAACAATGACAGATAGGGAACAACCTACCAGTCTTGCAGTTTCTGAGATACTCGTTTCGAGTCTCCAGGCCATCACAATCTACCCTCTATCAAATTCGCTAAGATCGTTACGCTTTCCCATAACTTGCAAAAGAAAGTGCTCGACTGAAGCCTTACCTTCTCCAGCCCCAGTTATATACCATTTCCACCTCATCATGTGGTCTCCACGTCATCCAGACGAGTTCTTTGAAAAAGTTATGGGTGGTCATAATGTTTTGGCTCTTCAAAGTATTTAACAATAAGAAAATATCAAATTAAACCATACAATTTTTTGGGGGGGTCCCAGTTTATTTTCATCAACTATAACATGTAACCCATATAATTTTTTTTTTCTTTTCTTTTTTTTTTTTTTTTTTGGGGGGGGGTCCCTGTTTATTTCCATCAGCTATATGCAGTAGACTCTCTATGTAAAGGTCCTGCTGTATTTACAGGTATGTGTGTTTGTCTGCAAGAAAACTTCACTTACTTTATTTAGATCACTGCGCATCATATCCACTTCCATTTCTAATTTTTCACACATCTCTTCTTTAACTTCATACATTGCTCTAGCCTCTCTTAAAGATGAATTCAATTCTGTCATTCTTATTTCAAGATTTTTCTTTTGTTCTCTGAGTTTATTGACCTGATCTAGAGCTTCCTTTTCTGAATCTTTGGCTTTCACGAGATCCTGTCATGATATAAATTAGAAAGTCCCATTTACAAGCAATTTGAATGGAAAAGTAAATTTACTCACACACACACATCTATATATCTATCTATATATATATATATATATATATATATATATATATATATATATATATATATATATATACATATACACTGGGTGAATTTAAAATTTCCAGTACCAGAATGACAATGAGAAATCATTTAATCCTCAGACCTTACCAATTTTATTTGAAAGTGGAATTTATTGCTTAGCCAAAAAGTTATATTTCAAAGAAAATATAATTTATCATGAGCATATATAATAAATGTATTTTTCCATCAATAAAGCCCTAAACTCAAGAGTTTCAAGCAAAATTCCAAGAAGTCAATATCTATTAAAAAACTAAGATCTTGGGAGGAAAACCCAAGCACTGGCTGCCCTGGCTCCTCTGTGTGACAATTTAATCAATCTAAATAGCATAAAAGAAAAAAAAAACACCTTATGTTCTTAAAAATAAAAATGAAAAATAAATGTCTAAAGTTTTTGAAACTTGCTTCATTTTCTATGATTTAATGGAAAATGAAGATGTTATCTTCAGACCTTGAAATGTAAGCAATGTGTACAAAAATAAGGCCAACTGCTTTAAACAATTATCTAAATATGTTGAATGAAATGAAAAACAATAAACGAATGATGCAAGATGTTCATATTTAAAATAAAAGGGAAAAAAAACTTTAATAAAAAAATTGCTTACCTTAAAATTAAATAAAAGTTATGAAATTCAGAATAAATTTACGTAATTTTAACATAAAAATAATGAGCACAAAGTAAAAATTGCGAATGCTTTTTGTATTAGTCACAAAAAAACGTGGTTCATTTAATATTAGAGGCAAATAACTAGAATTGATGGAAATACAGATAAGTTGATGCATGTTAAATATGTTTCAGATACGTTTTTAATGCATTCCAAACATAAATTCCCTTATTTTCTCATTTTTTGAGTACAGTTTTATGAAAAGATTGTCGATTTCCTTTTGTCTGGCAAAGTGACCACCTGAATGAGGTGATTTTGTTAACTCCTTTGGTGATCATATTAAATGTTTTTTACTGCATGTATACTTTGAGCTTACATTTTGTAAACGTTTGATTTGGTCTGAAAATTCTTCTTTTGCTGATTCACTCATTCTCAGATTTTTTCGCATATTTTCTAGCTCGTCATTGAGGATTCTGTTTTTAAGTTTGAATTCCTCAGATGTAGATCTAAAAGAAGAAATATAGTTCACGATTAATGATGAAAATCATTGAACAGATTAAAAAGAAAAAAGAATGCAATGATCGGGAAAAAAAACACAATGAAAAGGTTACCATTGGCAATTAGACAATTCAGTAAATATTTTTTTAAGCTTTCTGAAAAAACTGAAACATGTAAAAATTAGCTAGTTTTCAATTTTTAACATCGATGGAAGTTTTATAATTGAATTTTCAAAAAAAGCTCTAGAAAGGCAGTAGAATAGATTATTCAACAGTTGTAACTAAATTGACGATGTCTATTAAGAATTTGGAAAATATCGGCCATTATTTGGGGTTTTCATTTTATTTCCTTACTTTTTCACTGGAAATTATGAAAAGGAGGACTTTGACACCAATTCATGAAAAAAAAGAACATGTTAGGTCCAATGAAAAAAAAAAGAATTATGAGGTTTGGGAACCAGTCTAAAAGCGACTGATATACTTTTGACTGATATAAAAAATATAAAGAATGCACACTGAAAAACAACAGTTTAATTATTCTGTTGAATGCAGTAAAAACAAGATAATTTAATAAATATATGAATACAAATGCAAATATGACAATCAGCAACAGGTTTTTGGCCCAGCTAGGCTAGTTCTAATCAGTTTATTAGTTCCCAATGAAGATCAATGGCCCTCTTAAAGCTATCTGCCCCTTTGCTTATTGTAGTCTCCTTCAGCAAGCTGTTCCAAAAGCTCACAACCCTACTAAAGTAGTAATATTTCTCAATTTCCAGGTTAGTACGAGATCTGAATATCTTAAAACAATGACCCTTCGTTCTGATTTCGTGCAAAAATGTAACTTATAAACATCTTTCATTTTGATAAATTTAAGCAACTGAATCATGTTCCCTATGACTCTCCTTTGCTCCAGACTATACATATTACGCTTTTGAAGTCTGGTATCATAATTTAAATCAATAAGTCCTCTTACTAGTCTAATAGTCCTTCTTTGAATCCTTTCCAATAAAGAAAGATCTTTCTTGAGATAAGGAGACCAAAACAGAACAGCATACTCCAAATTAGATCTTACCAAACTTCAATACAAAGCCTGAAGAACCTTCTTAGATTTGTTTGAAATATATCTATTGTTATCCGAAAGCATTCTGTTGGCTTTGTTACTTGCAAGCTGCACTGTTGACAAAACTGGAAGTCTTGATTTATTAAGACACTTAGATTAATAATATTTTCTGACCGACTAATGATTGAAACCTGTAAATAATAACTTGTATGCTTATTTTCATTACCTAAATGTAGCACTTGACATTTCCCAACTTTAACTGCCATACACAGCTTATCCGCCTACTTCGTAATATGATCTAAATCTTTTTGAAGCTGTTTAATTTGTTCTTCATTTTCTACATTCCCCATAACTTTTACATCATCAGCAAAACAATTCATGTTTCCAGAAATATTTTCATGAATACCAGAATAAAAATAACAAACAAGAGATCCTAAAACTGATCCTTGAGGAACCCCACTTAAAACATCACAGCATTTAGAATGATTTCCCCTTACAACTACGCTGTGTTTCCCTCCAATCAGCCAACTTCTAACCTAAAGTAAAATTTACCCTCCTATTCCTAGATAATCTAGCTGTATATATTAAGTGAAAAATATAAATAAATGTTCTTTTAAAAAAATGAAGTTTGTTCAACTTATCATAAGTAGAACCAAAAACCTAAAAATACATTTCACTCTCATTTTATTGTTACATCCCCCCCCCAATAATTTGTGTAAGAAAACTATAAGTCAAAACTATAAATTCTTACTTGGTCCTTAAACACATGTAACTAGTTTAGAAATCATGCACTACCAAAAAGAAAAAAAAGAAAGAAATATTATCAAGGTACTTCATTTTGCTTGATGAATAAAAAGAATAAACTGTAATAACTGAGGTATACCATTATAAAACAGATATGCAAGTAGAGTTTCTAAAAATAACGAGCAAAAACATACTTTAACTGTTCTAACATTGACTGCAGAGTAAAGATTTCTTTCTGGTACTTCATTCGTTCCTTTCTTGCACTTTCATACTCTTCACTTAAATTTTGTTGTGACGCTGAATTTCTAGACAAAGAATGACTTAGGCTGTGTACCTGCAAAGTGTTTCAGATTTGAAAAAACAAAAATTTCCATAATACTTTTAATGCTGCAATTATTCATTTGTTCTTAAATTTACTTGAGTTTTACCTTTATCAAACACTATAACAGGAATGCAGTTTATAGAAAAATTCATTGAATATTATAGCTTTTTTTAAACTGAGATAATATCAAGTACAATTTAAGAAAATTAATAAATCAATAGTGCTGTTGCTGATAAATATCTGCTTTTTTTTTCGTAATTAACGAAGAAAAAAGCAAATGTTTCAAATTATTCCCCTCCCCAAAAAAGGAAATATATTTTCAAAAAAAGAAAAAAGGATTGCAGTATTTTTATTGCTGAAGTCCTGAGGTGATAATGTGGTGATTGATTAGTATTTAACCCCTTAGAAAAAACTTACCTTATCTTTTAGCATTTTCTCAGTATCTATATGATTTTCAATGGCCAAATTCAGCTGTTCTATTGTTGAACATAGATTTTTATTTCTCTCTTCACAAGCTTGAAGTTTTTTCTTTCCTGCCTCAATATTCTGTTCTAAAAGCTGTAGTAATACAAATGTAAAAATTAATTTCTGACAAAAAAAATTTACAAAGCATAACACTATATACATATTTTTACTACAGTTAAGTCACTGTATAAAAACAAAGAAACAACTGAGAGTCAGCAACTGAATGAAGGTTTTGTATTATAAGTCTTCATAAAATATATTTCATACTTTTTTTTGGTAGAGCATTGTTAATAGCTTTTAAAGAATAAATCTTTATGTCACAATTCAAAATAAGTTTACTTTATTATATTTTATGTGCGATACCAATCAGAAATTGTATGGATTCATTCAAATACAATTTTGAATGCCCAAAAATTCAAGGAACCAAATTCATAGTATAATAATTTAATTTTCATAATAAGTCTCAATACATTATTAATAATGTTTTTCTATGTAATAAAAGTAGTATGTGCATTTGAAAAATAGATTTCCTAAAGTGAAGAAACATATCCTTAGCATTCCCAATTTTAAAGCAAAGAAAATGATAGTAAATGACAGTATAGTGCTTTATTTTATAATTAATATCATCCATAAAGCATTCTACTATATACAGTTTTCAATACAACAATCAAATAAGCAGTTTTCAACCTTTAGAGAGAAGAAAATTTCTCACTGCATGATTTACAGTAGAAATAGTAGATCATGCGGATGTTTTAATGCAGTATTACTATATTTATGTATTACATATAGGATTACACAATTCAGCTAAGTAGTTTCACAAAGATATCAAAAAAAAAAAAAAAAAGCCTTGAAATAAGAACAGGTTTCTTATTTATTTTATGACATAATTTATACACTAAGTTACTAGGTTGAAAAAGCAATTAAAATAAATTCTCACCTTTATTTCTAAAGTTTTATTATTCAACGTTTCATGCAGCACAGCAATATCTTTCTCTAAATTTTGATACATCTTAAAATATTTCAAAGCTTTTGATTCAGCAGTTTCTTTAGCTAAGCTGACAGTCTTTAAATCATCTTCAAATTTTTTCATCTCATTTGTTTTGTCCTGTTTTGAAACAAAACAGAAATTCTTACAATAAATCCTCATATTATAACCCTAAAATTAAAAATTTAAAAAACCCCCGACTGGGTCCCAAATGTGGAATCAAGGGGAAAAATTGAAAATCCCTTTAAAAGCCTTGTATTATTAAAAATCAATTACAAGTATTTTATTTGTTGACTAATATAAACAGGCAGAAGATTAAAATTTTCAATCATTACATTTAATTTCCTTGTCCGCCAACAATGGATTCGGTTACAAATCTCGTGAATCGCTTAGCCTTATTTAAAACCTGCTTTAAAAAAACATTATAATTCAAATTCTATATAATATGGAAGTTCTAAACTCATTCTATAAGACGCGATAAAAATTACTCTTTATTTTTGTACTAAATATTTCAATTTCTTGTCACTGCAAAAATTGCAAAAAACCTTTAAGAGGTTTTCAATTAATGTCTTCATTAATAAATGTCATTCAAAGACTTAGCTATGAACACTCTCGATCAACACTCCTTTTGAACAAAAGAAAGTTTTTCAAAATCAGTCCATCCGTTTAGGCGCTAGAGTGCCACATACAGGTACACAGACACATCAAACTTATAACCCCCTTTTTTTTGTGTGTCAAATGTTAAAAATATGGAAACCTGTATTTTAAGTCTCTACAAAAGATCTTTACTCACACTTTCTCCAATAATACATTTTGTGACTATATGTTAGTGATTTCTATCTATGTGCTTAAATGTTAACTTTGTTGCTGAAGATAATACTTACAGTCAGACTGTACCTTACAGTCAGACTGACATAACTCCAAAAATTGCGATTTTCTATTTATTAGTGCATTGTAACTAGAATCTTATTCCGCATCGAGCCACTTGAACTTAATTTTAGAAAAGAAATCCTTTGTAATTATTTACCAGTGTTAAAATAGTGCACGTCCAATCCTTTGCATGAGCCAAAATTTTTCCCTCCCTCCTATAAAGTAGCAATTATGTGGCCAACATTTGCCAGGATCTTCAGTACAGATATAACCGGAGCAGTTTTTAGAGCAATGAGGCATTTAAAAACATAATTAAACTAGAAAACCGCTGCCAAGATATGGCGGATTAAAACTGCTTCTACATTTGAACGAAGCAATTGACTGTTAGGCAATATTTTGATACATAAAATACACTGCCAGCTCAGAAATTCCACCCAAGAACTGCAGTTTTGAGCTTTTTCGCACTCATCAGCCTGGAATAGGAAGTAACTGAGCTGGAAGTGAAAAACCTCTTAGGAGAGCCAAACAAACTGGTAGCTAATGTAGATTAGCACACCAGATGAGTGACCGCAGTAATGGTGCGGTTCAACTCAAAGATTGATGGCAAAGCATAGTTATTTATTAATACAAAATACCATGCCTTGCCATCAATCTTTGAGTTGAACCACACCATTGCTCCGGTCACTCATCTAGTGTGCTAATTCTACATTAGCTACCAGTTTGTTTGACTCTCTTGGCTCCTTTAAGAGGTTTTCCGCTTCCAGCTCAGTTCCTTTCTATTTCGGGCTGATAAGTGTTAAAAAGCACGAAATTGTAGTCCTTGGATGGAATGATTGAGCTGGAGGTGTATTTTATGTATTTCTGCCTTAGCCCTGGCTAAGGGTGGTAACTTACTACAAAATATTTCGATAGTTGAAATTTTAACCCCAACTCCAGTGGATTAAGCCTAAACTTCAGTAGATAGCTTTCATTGTTGACAACTTTTTCCTTTTTTCATTCTCCTAAAATGACAGCCTTATCAGTAAAACAGTTAAGTTACCGGATCCAGTTCAGCCTTGTCAAAATAAAGCATTTCCCTGCATGTCAAACATTACCAAAAATATTATCAAACTATCATGCTATGGCACAAGTTTCATTGTTGATGACGTTAGAACATTACTTGATCAGTGAATTCACAATTATATATAAGAAGATGCAGTTGAATAAATGAAAAGTAAAATAACAATGCATAATCGCACAAAAGTCTGCAGTAATCTGCAATTATATGTTATTTCTTATTTTATAATTAAACTCATTCAAAATCAACTGAAAATTGAAGCAAAATTAAATAAACAAAACAGAATTTTAAACTAAATTTAGAAACCTTTTGCTTTTGATGAAACTTAAGAATCATTACACATTTATTAATCAAAAGATACCTTAACTGATTTTCACAAATCATATATATTTTCTACTACCTCAAGTACTTAATTTATTGAACATAGAAGCTACACAAAAGAGATTTGAAGTAAGCAGAGTAAGAAGAAGATGCAACTGTATGAAATCTTTCAAGTAGGGACTAAATAAAAGCGAAAAAATAAATAAATAAAATAAAATAAAATAAATAAGAAACACCTATGCCCATAGAATGAAAGAGAAGGTTTTTAAAAAATTATGAAATATTTTTTAGAACTTAATTCTATAGTTTATATACAAAAATCTTTTACATAATGTAACCCCCCCCCCCCCCCCGATTTCATAAAAATCATGCATCAAAATTCATTGAGATCTTTATCCATACTTTATGTTGACTAGAAAGTGAAAACCTATAATTTAAGGTGTTAAGAATTAATTTGATAAGCTGAAAAAAAAATATATAATGCATATTTGAAAATTTAATAACTTCATCTATTTTAGGAAAATAAAACATTAGCAGAAAGGTGTATCTTTCATTAATCTTACTTTTTATTGTAAGATGTTAATATACAATAAAGATATTAATGTATTGGAAAGGGTTCAAAGGCGGACTACAAGCTAATAAATGAACTTTCCCACTTAGATTATGATTCCAGGCTTAGAAGGTTAAAAATGTAGTCTTGAGCAAAGAAGAGATCGAGGGGACATGATTCAGTTGTTTAAATTTATTAAAATGAAAGATGTTACTGGGCTGAAGTTTAGCACTGAAAACAGGACAAGGGGTCATTGTTTTAAGCTATTTAAATCTCAGGCTAACATGGATATTAGGAAAAATTATTATTTTAGCAGGGTAGTGGAACCTTGGAACAGCTTACCGGAAGAGGTGGTAATGAGCAAGGGAGTAGATAGTTTTAAGAGGGCCATTGATCTTCACTGGGGATTGTAAATTGGCTAGGACCAGTCTAGCTGGGCCCAGAGCCTGTTGCTGGTCGTCACTTTTGTATTTGTATATGTTGAAGCTGCAACAGAATTATAATTTAATGTGTTACACCCGATTCATTTTATGAGACCACTCATGCACACTATATGAGGATGGTTTAAACAATCTCAGGCTAACAAGGGTGGACTGGGTCCCTCGAGAGGGTGGCAACCTTGTTCTCTAAAGGAAGGGAAAAAAAAATTCACAGGTTTGTAAAAGAAAAAAAAGTTGCACCAAAACAAAGGTGTTCAGACTTGAGGGCGCCTCGGTCCGCGGGTTGATGGGCCATTCGGCCCTTGCACGCTAAGCAATCACTGTACAAGTAGGATTATGGCTATAGGTTAGGTTAATAAAAGAAGAACCTCCATCATCCACTCTTTTAACTGACATCTTGTTTATCAAAGTTTAATTTTCTGAATTGCATTTTTTGGTAAGTTCACAATATCACTTCAAGGTTCACCAGAAGCAATATTTATAATGTTGGAACTGAATAGTTTGTGCATTTTTGTCTTCCCCTCTCCAAAGCACAGCAAGAAATTTCTCGAATACTGTAAATAAATATGTATTTTTAAATCTTTTTTAATTTGAAAATGTTCAAAAATGTGAAAGTAAAGTATCACTGTCTCACAAAAGTGATTTAAGTTTACGATTAAAGTATCATGGCTTACTAAATTTACATTGTGCTTTATAACTTGATATTTACCGAACAGCTTTATGATTAATAATCAAGGCAATACGATTAAACGCATCATATTTAATTACTTGTTTTGAAAATGTTTAGGTGTCCAAAGGTGGTCTGGTTCCAATCACTTTAGTTGATTGAGGTTCTACTGTATTATACTCTTTTACACTTAAAAGGTTTTTTTCTTACCAGCAAATTTTCTTTTTCTTTCTCCAGAGCAGACAAACTAAATTCTGCATTTCCAATTTTTTCTGTAAGTCTTCTTTTCTCTCTTTCAAGGGTGCGAATGACTTCCTCATGGTGGTGAATACTGGCTATTTTAGTAGCTAAATCCTTTTCAACATTTTTTTTGTCTAAAATATAAACGGTATTTCAATACTATATAACAGGTCAATCCATACATAGTATTTTTTTCATATGGATGCCTCAGTAGCCGAATCTATTAACTTAACTTTTTTAAAAAATCCTCATTTCTGCTTTAATAGTGCTTTATCAATGCGTAGTATGTGAATTTATATTAAAGTTTTGGTTCAGTACATTTCTGACCATGTGATGGCAGAAAATGTAACACAAGGACGTATTCACCCCTATGGATCACTATCTTCTTCATAATTTTTCTCGACTTTTGTTTCATGGAGTTAATTGATTTGGCAAATGAGGCATCCGTATGGTAGAGAAAAAATTTAGGTACATTTGGAATTTGCCAATTACAACTTATTAACAAGTTCCGGCTAGAACTAAACGAGCCTACTTTCCCGTATAGCAATATCTACTTTCTAGTATCTGATCAATATTCTCAAAAACAGCTAAGATCGCAAACTGTTTCAAACATAATTTTTTAATATTTTAAGCCAATTTCTAGGAATAAAATATGCCTCACTCATATAAAGAATTAAATGCGTAAAAATAAATAAATAAATAAATAAATGAACAAATAAAACAGCAGCACCTTTCAAACAAAGCAGCTAATACGCTTTTTTCTATTGCAAAAAAAATTCTTTAACCGTTTTCAAAAAGAAAAAAAAAATCTTTGTTTCCCCCTGTTGCCAAAAAAAAAAAGGAATTAATGTACTTTCCAAAATAAATAAAAACAATAAAATGTCAAATTAAAGAAATAATTTTCATTGTCAAAAAATCGTCTTTGCATATCCTCATGTAGAAACATAAAGGACTCCGAGTTTATCTGCCAAAATCTGAATACATAAATTTAAACTTTAGAGTATAAATAAAAACAAATCATATTAGGAACAATTATTTCTCAATAAAAACCATGGTTGCGGAGTCAGAGTTAATCTCATTTTGGGACAAAAGGGTCGGATTCAGGAGTCCAAGGTTTTTAAATCTAAGACTAGGAATTGGAATCGGCCATTTTCTCTTAAAGTCCCAGCTCTGCCAATGTTTGCAGAGTCTGAGTCGGATTTATTTTCGTGATGAAGGAGTCCGAATTGAATTTTCAAGAGCAGGAGTCAGTCATTTTTCCTCCATGTATAAATTTTTGCCAAAGCTACGAAGTCAGAGTCGAAGTCATGGAGTCGGAATCCGACTAATTTTCGGGAACAAGAGTCAGAGTCAGGTGCCCTAGAAACTCTCGGAGTCAGGAGTTGTTTGTCAAGAGCTATTTCCGACAAAAGTTGTTTGAAGTAAATCCGCTTTTAAGTTTGGAATCTATATTGACCTCCAGTTTTCCTGTAGGCGCTAATGTTAGAGGATTTGAACTGTTCAGAATTGAATGGAAAATTGTTCAAATCAAAAAGATATTTTTTTATAGATGTTCTTCATAAAAAGCTTTTTGTTACAAAGTGTTTTGAAGCAAATTTGCCTCTAAGTTCGGGATTGCCTCGAATTTCTCCGTAGGCCCTAATGTTAAGTTTTTTTGAACTGTTCAAAATTGAACAAAAAAGTAGTCAAATCAAAAAGTGAAATACAGGAATGAGGTGTCCTTGCCAAGATCTTTCGAACAAAAAAAAATGTTTGAATCGGACTATTTACTCAAAAGTTATTTCGGGGGGGGGGGGGCAGACATTTTCCCCCATCTTAATACCCTACTTTGCAATTTTTAATTTTTTGATATTTATTTAATTATTTTATTTATTTTTGACCTTTTTTTGTTTTTCACGCAATGTTTTTAAGATGCATTAAGCCTTCTTTCATGCTTTTTTCTTCTTTCTGTCTTTTACAAAGTAGGTCAAAAACAACCCTTTGCATGTGAATTTCAAACTAACTTTAAAAGTTATAAAGCAAAAATCACTGAATAGAGAATTAAATAAATCAACTTTTGAAATAAAGAATTAGAGTTGACAACTACAGTACAACCTCGATATCTCAATTCTCTCGGGACGGGAAAAAAATTCGAAATATCGAGTTTTTGAGTTATTAAGGTTCTAAAGAAATTACACTAGAAATTCTCACAATTACACACACGTACGCTATATGCATTTATATATGTACTATGAGACCACTTTGAATTATGATCAATAAAGTAGTCTTCAATATTTTACTAGATTTGAAATTTGAAATTTGTCGAAAGTGCACAGGAAGAGATTTTGAAATGAACAACAATTTCTACTTGGTTTTTCACCTAAAAATTTAAAAATTCTTAACTTCAACTAGTAGCTCCCCACATTCAAAAAGTTTTCAGCAGCCTTTTTGTTGGAGTTAAAAAAGCAGAATGATGAAAATGAGGAATACAGTTTCCGTTTTCACTTGAAAACTGACTGGCGAAAAATCGACCCCCTTTCCTCAAAGTGGACAACATGTTCAAGAGAAATGCACAAACATTCTGAACTCCTGGGGAAACACAGCACCTCTTTCATAACAACACTCCCCTATTATCTTACTTCAATCCCCTAATCACAAAGTTTCCAAGAAGAGGCATGAAAACTAGTCCCTGGAACTGGTTTAACTACAAAAATTGCCAAAGAAAAACAATTGAAACTTGCTTCTGTGCAAAAAGTTCGACATATCAAGGGTTTCGAAAAATAAATTTCGAGATAACTATGGAAAATACATAGGGGTTTTTATAGAAAATGCAGGGGAAAAATGTTTTTTCGAGACATCAAGGGTTTCGAGATAAGGAGGTTCGAGATATCAAGGTTCGACTGTAAATATTTGTAGTAGATGCACAATCAGTAATATAGAAATTTCATTTTACCAATACAGGTCTCAACTCTTATCACGTAAACACTATTTCACAACTTGTAGCTAAGGAGGTATGCTATTAAAATTTAGAAACTGCAACAATCAAGACCTAGAAAAACTCTAATTTTACTGAATAGATAAATATTCAATTTGTAAGAACTGTTCTAATTCATACTATCTCTTAATTACTTTCTAGTTGACATCACAACTCTATATAGAATATTTCTAATTCATATTATAGCTAAGGTAATAAAGAAGTAAATCGTAAGGGAAAAGTGTTTTAAGTAACATTTTCTTTACTTCATTTGAAGAAGGTGGAGCATATACTTCTCTTAATTTATAGACACTCACTCCGAATCTAGCTTCATTGAATTAAACATTCTAAGACAATAAAATAAAAATTATCTGCAGTTATAAACTAAAAATTTTTAAAAAACTTATAAGTAAAAACAATTTTTTTAAACTTAAGAATAATGCTTGGCCCAGTAAAAAGAAATAGAGAACAGATGGAAACAAATTCATAACTTGTTTTGTAAGTAACACTATTGTTAAGCATTGTTAAACTATTTTTACGGGAGCAATGGCAATTATTACGGGAATTCCTATATTTTAAACTACAAAAATGATTTAGAAAAGCACGAAGTTTCAGATAATATTGTTACAGGAACAAAGGCAATTTTGGTTAACTAACTTCTTGCACTTTTAACTACAAAACTGATTTAGAAAAGCGCAAAGTTCAATCTAAATCAATTCTAAGCTTACCAAGTTTAATATTTCAATCATGATTGAAATACCTATCATGCACGGTTAGTATTCAAACCATAAACAAATTCCCTCGTTTTTGCATAACTGAACAGAATTGTTTCATTATAAATATAAAAGTTACGCATTACCTTCTAAATCTCTCTTCAGCTGGTAAACTTTCGCAATACATCGACTGTGTTCATTCCTCAATTCTTCATCTTGTTTCTGGAGTCCAGAAAGAGCATCTTTCAAATCATCCTTTCAATAAAATTATAAATAAATATAGCAGCTCAGTTTATATCAAGGTATTTAAATTTCATGGGGATACTTCAAACAACAAAGAACTTGCAATTTATGCATAGTTTAAAAGAAATTTTTATGAACAAAATTACCTTTTCCTTTTCTACAGCATGAAACTTCTCAATCAAATCCATTAATGTTGACTTTAATAACTCTATATCAGAATCCGATATTGTGAGCTGAGCAGCTGTACCAGAGGCAGAGAAATTCAACCGATGAGGACTGTCTTTTACCGATGATCTAGACCCATTGTGTGCGTCCTTCTGTAATGGCCAAGGGCTTAGGAGCAAATTTGATGCACTACTTGAAAATCCACTATCAGAACCAATACCAAGGCAAGTTCGGAGGAAGAGGCACAATGAATACATCTTGTTCTCAACTTCTCTCTTAGAACCTATAACGAGCATGACCAATAAGCATATCAATAGATGTTTATGAGTATTTTAACATACAACGAGACTACAAAAGGTTTGGAGAAAACATGTATAAAATAACAAAGGTTCGAATAAACTTGAATTCATCACATGAAAATTGAAAATATTTTTAATGAAAGTGAGGCTAATTTATATAGCAATGTGGTAATTGAAATCTAACACTATAAGCATAATGTGTCTTTTAATAATATTTTTCTCCCAATGCTACATGTAAAAATTTTAACAGATGACTCTATAAAAAGAGTATTAATTTTATAACTAATTGATTATAATTATGAATTTCTAAATTTCAAAAAGTTGGCTCAAGCATAAATACAAAATTTATATCACAGGAAAACTTCAGTGGCATAAAAATATATATATATATTGAACATACTAGTACTTTTGTCCTTATTAAACTTTTCATAAAATAATTAAAAGTACTGATTGATTTATCTTCACTTTAAATGCATATAAGAACAAGGTTTTATTGCGAGCGGCGGAGGACGTTTTCGCTCATAAAACATTACTACATAATGGCATAAATTCTTAACGGTCTACTAAAAGTTGAAAACAAAATTTTTCACACGTATTTTCATTACTCACTCCATGAGTAAAAAAATTACCAAGGCTTTTTTTTTCTCTTTGTTTCTTTTTCTTTTTTAACTGCTACATCGAAAGTTAATAAGTAAACAAAAATTCTTGCTATGCAGTTAAAGCATCTTACAATCCTGTACCCTCAAATTACATGAATTGTTATCATAAAGTGAATATGTAATTCAAAAACATGACGTAATTTAAAAACACATGTACATAATTTGAAAACATGAATGAAGTTCACTAAAACGCAACTGAAAGAAATTGCTTTTTGCAACTCATTAAAACATTTTGCTGAAAAGTATATACTACTAGCCAGTTTTTTTAGAAATTAAAGAAAAAAAGGTGCAAATGGAATTAAATATTTTTAGTGAAAGGAACAGTGAATCATTAGGAAAACAAAAATTACCATCTAATTTGATAACTCTAGATTCTAAAGCTGCAGCTTTTCCTTCCTCAAAGCTTAATCTAGAACGTAAACTCTGTATTTCTTTTGTAGCATCAGCTACACTCTTTTCTAAGTTTAGTCGGTGTTCTGATAAGCTTTGTTCATTAGACAAACACTCTTCAAGAACTGAATGATGTTGCTCTTCTTGCACTTTCAATTTGTGTTCTAATCCTGAGAGTTTTTGCTTGGACTGAGCCATTTCTTTCATGGCTGCAACATTGGATGAATTTGACTCCAAAACCTTAAAACAAAAAAACAATACTTCATGAACATAGTGAAGAATGTAAATGCAAACAATAACTTAAATTTCCTGAGATTTTACCATAATTAGCCAGCTCAATGAGAGGCACAAAGGAGTATAAGAGTGTAACAGACAAAAAAAGCACAATCGAAAAAAAATAGCAAATGATATTCAAACTACCACACTGTTTTATAACAGCGAGACATAAAAAGCAGTATTTACAGGTGCTGCTATCAAATTATGATTTCAAAAAGATTACTAAATGAAAGCTCTAATATGATTTACATTTTGAACCAGTTTTACTCAAAATAAATTATCACTTACATCTGTTTGCTTCCTGCTGCACCTAATCTTGCTGTTTCAGCTGTTATAGTTCAATCCAACTTTAGTATTTTAACAGTTAACAGAACATAATACAAAAGTATAAATATTTAACTAAAGAATATCTTAATTTCTCTATGTGAAGGCATTTTACATTGGTTAAGTATTGGCTCAGTTAACAACAGCAGCACTTGTGGCACACTAATTTTGAATGTTTTATATAAAGAATATGATGCCTTGCATTGAAAGAAAATGTAAATAATGCTTTAAAAGTTAACTTTTTTTTGTCAGCTTTATTTAAAGTTTGAGAGTGTTTTTTTTCCCTCCTAACAAACAACCACGTCATATCCCACATCAAGAAATCAATTTCAATTCATTGATAAATGCAGGGGTGTCCCCTCCCCTAAGAGCAAGGGTGCACCTCCCTAAATATCCCGAAGACCCTTTTTCTAAAAGCAAGAGCCCCCCCCCTCCCAAAGTAAGAAGTACCCCTTAAAACCGCTCTAAAAATTTCAATGGCGCAGTCTGCACCATGACCTCCCCTCCCCCAGGTGGGCACCTCTGATAAATGATTTTTGCAGTTTTTAGCAAGGCTGGGGAGTCAGAATCGGACTGATTTTGGGATAAAGGAATCTGCGTTGGGAGTCGAAGGCTTCAAAATTACAAGAGTCATAGACTTTTATTTCCCCTCATGTATCTCAGCCAGGGCTTAGAGGTCAGAGTCCTGGAGTCAGCCTGATTTTGGGATAAAGGAGTCGGAGTTAGACTCCAAAATTCTAAGAATCAGAGTCAAGGTATGTTATTCCCCCCCCCCTTCCCAAATCCCCATTTCGCAACTCTGGTTTTTATGTGGACCTATGCTACGGGATCTGTTTGGAAGTTACACTTCGCTTTATTTTCATCTCAAAAATAAACTTTTCTAAAAAAAAAAATCTTTTATTAAGGACTAATGATAAAAATTATATCTGAAAATGAAATCAATATTTACCTTTTGTTTCAGAGAAACAATTTCTCTTTTCAGCTCTTCCTCTTTTTCCTCTTGCCTCCCCTGCAAAATACTCAACTCTGTAATTTCGTAATCTTTTGAATTCAAATCCTGTTCTAAAATCTGCATCTTCCTTTGCAGGTTTTGAAGTTCTCTTTTCGTTTCTTGACGGGAGTGTACTACATCCTTTAAGGTAGCCTTATATTCAGCATTTTGAGACAGTAATTTATTGTTAATACTAACAAAATCTGAAATTTAAAATATATATATATTTTAAAATATATTAATACATGAAATAGTAACTCCTGGGGGGGAAATAAATAAACGCTTACAATAAATATATACATTTCTTGCTATCAAAAATAATTCTTTGCTGGTAGTTCTCCTAGTATTAAAAATTTCGGTTGATGATCTCAAACAGCTCTTTCAAACATTTTATTCTTGCTATCTGTCAGTTATTCATTTTTCTTGGTATGTAAATTATTTTGGCTCAAGTATTTCTAGTTTTAGTTGATTTTTACTTTCTTCTGTACCTAATACTAGAAAAGATTTCAGTCGAACCTGTCTATCTCAAATTTCACTGGAAGGAAAAAAATCGAGAAAAAGAGGTTTCGAGATACGGAGGTTTTGAGAAACTTATTGAAATTTGGAATTTGCATTTCTAATAGCCTTACTGTAAGTACCATATTTGAAAGGATATCATATACTGCCAACAATTCAAAATATTGCTTCCTTTTTGCTGTTCTCAAAGCAGTGTTTCTTTCATTCACAATATTATGAATAATGTTTACTTTTATCCATATGATGTGTGAATGAATAAAATTGGCTTGTTTGGATATTGTTTTATACATAGTTGTTTGACCTAACTTAAGAATTTTTATTCTAAAACTGATTGCATTCTGTTGGATTTTTATTGAAAATATAATCATGACACTCAACACAAAAGTTACAACCAGTAACTGGCTCTTGGTCCAATTAGGCTTCTCCTAGTCAATTTATGAATCCCCAATGACAATCAAGAGCCCTCTCAAACCTATTCCCCCTATCGCAAGGAACAGTTGCTTCTGGTAAACTACTCCAAATGTCTACACAAATCTATTGAAGAAGTATTTTTCTCAAATTTCAAATTTGGGGATTACAGCGGTTTATCCAACAAGAATTCTTTAATTGAGTCAAAAAAATTCTAATCTTTCCCCAGCTCACTAAATTAATGAAATAAACTTTTATGTGTTAAAGAGCCATTAACTATTGGATCTTCAATGTCAATTTTGTTGGGAAAAAATGAAATGTTTATTAAGTAAACATTATTAACATTATCTCCCACTTATAGTTTCATAAGCTCAGAGGCTGACTCATTACTAACAAATACAAAATTTTGGGGGTTCTTTAACTAAACAACTTTGCAACAAGATTTTACTTTTGATCACCTAAAACTATAAAAGCTATGCATCAAACACTTAAATAGCTTAAGAAGTCACTAAAATATTTAATATTAATTGAAAACTAAAAGGAATATGAGCAACAAAATATGAATTAAAAAAAATCAAACAGAAGACAGATTGATGATGTGAAACATAAAAATAGACCATAAGAAATAGAGAACCATCATTAAGTAGAGTATGGGTCCTCAACGGTCAACATATACAAAGAAAATAAATAAAATAGTGCAAAACACAATCTTCTTATCCATGTTTTAGATTGCATAAAAAAATAAATGCAAAATGTAAATTAAATATAAATAAGAAATAAATATAGTCTAAAAGAAAACATATTTACAAAACAGTGAGTTATAACAAAAAAAAAATTAAAAAATTGAAAATACAGAAAAAATTTTATAACTCAGAAAAAAAAAAAAACTGATAAATAACACAAAACACACACCATTCATTTCTTGTTTGGTTTCTTCTATTTGATTCTTAAACTTCATATTTTCTGCTTGAGCAACTTTCAAACGGCTCTTGCAGTCTTCCAGGGATCTATTGACAACTTCATTCAAACTTTTTTCATCAAGTAACTGATTTTGAAGCAGTGCAATTTTGTCTTCCAGTTGAACTCTTGAATTTTTTTCTAAATAACAACAGAAAATTTAAATAATTGATTGTTTAAAAAGAGAGTATTGGAAAAGAAACAAGAATTCAATGATACAGCATACTTTTAATTATGTTTCATCATTCAGATAAATCATATAGATAAATCAGCAAAATTACGATACATTCCTATCAAATGTTATAGAAAGAAATTCTACTGATAACACTGAAAATATAAACTGAATAGAGAAATTTGATATATAAGATACTAAAATATTGTAACCGGAAAAAAACTTATGATGGGAAAAAATGCTGTAGTTTAATGAGAATGTTATTTCCATAAATGCTTAGTTCTTTACAGCAAAAATATTCATGATAGTTTATTAATCCACATTATTATGATATAGCAAACCAAACACAAATGTGCTTTTTATGCTTACTATTATGGCAATGAAATATTTAAAATATGAACTAAAGATTAAATTTCTTCACTCAAATAATCCAAATCAGAAACTAATACATATTAACATTGACAAATTTATGCATGGGTTTTGAACATTTCAGAAGAAAAAATCCAAATGCAGAAATCTGAGGAGTATAAAAAATGTTAAACTTTAAGTAAAACAAATAAGTACAGAGCATGTGCAGATGTATGCTTTATGCCTGTCACTTAATCAGATATAACTCTTTGTAAAGTTAGAAACAACAAATCTCCTTATCTCAGAAGAGACTTATAAGAGACAAATAAAATTTAAGGGAATATTTAAAATTTTATCTTTCTTGGGAACATTTTGACTTAGGACTAGAGTCTAAAGCACATGTGGACAACTTGTTTATATATTGCAGGCATCAACATAATGCAATCCTTATACCAACTGCTAAATTGAAAGGCTAAAGGTGGCAAGCATTAACTGACTTCAAAGTCACAAAGCAGACAAACAAAAAATGCCAACTCTTTGAATCAATGTCATACGAGTCTATTCTGCCTTCAACGTTACTGGACTAGTTAGTATAGAAATGAAGAGCAAATGCAAAAGCATTTTAATATAGGATACGTTCACACAACACTCAACTAAAGTACCAGAGAAAAAGTATTTAAATACCATTTTTTGACAAAGAGCTAAGTTCATCTAATTCTGCAGCAATTTTATCTTTTTCATGTTCAGAATTTTTAAATTTAATTTCCAGGTTTTGCAAATCCTGAACTGCAGCTTCCTTTTGCTGCTTTAGATCTTGAACTTGATTTTCTAGATCTTTAATAGCTTTTGAATGTTCCAATCTGCAATGGAATAAAAATATTTTTAGAGCCTTTTCTTATTTTAAAACCTATCTTGGGTTTAAATAAGTCTATAGCATGTAATATTTCACCATAAACAACATTTCAAAAAAAAAAAAAAAAAAAAAACGAAAATCTCAATACACAAGTTCTAATTAAACCTGCAAAATAACAAACAATACATATTTTTCTTTTATTAAGAATCAGAACTATAAAAGCAAATATTCAATGGATTTTTACTTTTTTGCATTGCATTTATTTTTCATGTTATTATTTGTTACAAAAGTTGTTTGCAGTAAGTTGGAATCTTAATATTAGCACCTAAAACACCACCAAAGTGCATTAAAATGATTAGGAAATGCTCTTTTTATACCAAAGCATGTGTTCTCATATATTGCAAGTTACATTTATTTGGAACAATAAATATGAAAACTAGAAAATCTATTGTCTAAAATTTTACAGGATGGACAAATAAATAAATAAATAAATAAAATAAAATAAAAAAATCATGATCTGACAACTTAATTTTTCCAAAAGACTAGTTTTTCGTTCAAAAATAATTTGCTGCAAGACTTCATTTTTTTTAATTTTTTTAAACACATTGTAGACCGATCACAAGAATTCTTATGATTATCTTGTTTTGTGAAATGGCAGTTGATGAACATTGTAAGGTATCATTGTACAATGTATAATTATTATACAATGTGTTATTAACTCTTATGCCATTTATGAACATCACAAGGTATTATTGTAACAATGTACAATTATTGTACAATGTGTTGGTAAATCTCACACCTTTTAGTACATTTTTTTCGTAAATTAGTTTATTAACTCCTATGCCATTTATGAACATTACAAGGTATTATTGTTACAATGTACAATTATTGTACAATGTGTTGGTAAGTCTCACACCTTCTAGTACATTTTTTTCGTCTTATCCAATCTAAAGGGTCATAGCCCCTTCTTTGAATCATCTGTGCTTCATCATTGAATGGCTTTTCATATTTTACTGGTCCACAATGGGTTAAAATTAGCAGTATTTTCTTATTATTTAGAGATAAAAATTATTTGGATTGAAATGATTTTGAATTAAATTTGTATAATACTTCAAAAATAATAAAAAAAGAATTCTTTAAAATAATCCTAGTATTATTATTTTTTTTTTTTTAAATTTTTCATACAAATCCAAACAAATTTGTGATTTCTCATCATTATGCCATGAACTAGCCTAGGCTATATAATCAAAAATAAGAGTTGATTAACTATTTTATTACAATAATATTGTTGACCTTGTTGTTTACAGTAGTGTTATGATAAATAAATTGGATTGAGCTGGTTTAAAAGTAAAAAAGATTTTTCCTCTGATTGAGAGAGATTTGTTCCAAGGCATAATAGTCTAGGCAAAGAAGTATCAAATTAAAAAAAAAAAAATCACATTTGAAAATTTACGAATTGAGTTAGTTTTGATACTAAACATTTCATTTATGATACTAAAAAATTCAATTCAAATAACTATCCTTTTGAACAGATTACACATGCAGAGGCGTAGCTAGACCCGACTTTCGGGGGAGGGGCTTACTTCTTTATATATATATATATATATATATATATATATATATATATATATATATATATGTGTGTGTGTGTGTAAACCTTTTTTAGTATTAAAAAAAATAAGAGGGAGGTGAATCTTACATACTTTAGAATCGAATGATCCCAAGTCTGATACTTGAGTCAAACAAAACAAAAGCAAAGAAATTTTTTCATATTTTTCTAATGTTATGGAATATTCAACTTTTTTTTCTTTTCGCTCCATTTAATTTAAAGTGAAATTTTCTAGTAACATCTTGTCAAAACCAGTCAATCCAAACCAATAAGCATGTTCCGTTCATTTCAAAGTGACTGCTTAATTTAGAGGCTAACACACATCTACAAAAGCTGGCATCCCTGAAAGCTAATAGATACTTCCATTTCCGCCTGTAAACTGGATGTTTGACTTTCAATCTTATCGGTGGTCAGACTATAAAGACTATTTTTACTAACTTGGTTTGCACTAAAAGTATGACAAAAATAAAAGACTTCTTGAATTATAACCCGCAAAAATTGAAATTGCTTTTCATATCGTTATATTTATATGTTGCTTTTTATGTATTTACATTTATGCTAATTTTAAAGCAGTTAATAAAATTTGAAAAAAAAAATTAAGAAAGAAATATAGGCGGTAGAAAGTTATTCGCTCAAAGCTGCATACCATCTGTTCTCCTCTCAAGTTTCTATTTTTAATTTTATTAGCTGCTTTAGAATTTACATAAATATCTATTTGAGAGAGCAACAGCAATTTTCGAGTGTTATAAACAGAAGACTTTTTATTTTCTACTTTTTAATGCGAACCAAGCTAACAGAAATAGTCTAGATTCATTTCTTTTTTTAACATTTTATTCGTGTAATGTTATGCAGTTTTTCTTTTGAATTAAAATAAAATTACCTTCAGAAGGGTCCGATGGGACTAGGGCTGCTTTGCAAACTGTACTTCGTTTTCTTTAGATGGCGTTAATTTTCTTTTTTTAGAGCAATCCTTTTCTTCATTTTCATTTTTTTTCTTTGGGTTTAAAAAAGCTTGTTGTCGGTTTTGCTCGCTTCATTATGCATCAACTTTCACTTAGAATATATTATTTTAAACAGACTGTACGTTTCCAAAAGAATACGCAGTAAATACCGGATGAAAAATCAATGTGATTGCAATGGATACTCTGGTTAGCATTAGCAAAGGTCGTTTTAACTATGACCTATGACACACAAAACCTCTATCGTCTCGAATTTCAGTTATGCTATCATTTTCGGACTCAAAGCCCAATGATCATAAAAGCAGCAAACAAAAACATTTTCTTTAATTCACGGGTTTGACATTTAAGATGATCATTTCAAGTTCATGGTTTAAGATCATTTAAGTTAAAAGCTATTTCGCTCTGTTATCTGGATTAGTAGTGTTCTTTAGTTGCTCTCTTTCTTAAAATTGTGATTCCTTAGAAAACCGAAATGATAGGAGTAAAAAGAAAGTATAAGATTTTTTTAAGTGATGAAAAAAGGAAAATTGTAGAATATTGGCCAAGTTAGATTTGCAGCAATTGCTAACCTCAAGAGCCCACATCATTTTTAATCAAGAGCCCACATTATCTTTAGTATCGATTTCAAATTTTCACCATCATATTTCAAATGAATCAAAGAAAAAAAAAAAAATAGGGACCAAAAAGCAATAAGACTTTCTTGAAAAAGATATGCTTATAGTTTCTTTTACAGTCAAAATGATTCCTTAAACTTGTAATAAAGCACTTAATAATGTAATAATAGAATAAATATCTAGCAAAAGTAATACAGAAGAATTTTAATCAAGAGCCCACATTATCTTTAGTATCGATTTCAAATTTCTATTAAGTTTCTTAAAGCAACCGTATCTCAAAACCTCTTTATCTTGATTTTTTCTTTCCTGTGAAATTCAAAATATACAGATTCGACTGTGTGCAATATTCCCACTGCGCCACTCATAAAATTAAACATATTTAGCAATTTGCAGAATCGATGACGAAGAAAGGCTACATATACGTGGATTTAACAACTCAATCTCATTTCTAAAGCGAAGTGTCAAATTTCAGTCAATTATCAAAAAATTGTCGCAGCAGAGGGAGGCGTCTTTATGCTTGAGTAGCAGATTTTCACTGGCATTGTGGGGGGGAGGGGTAGCGAAGTGTATTTTTGACCTTTGTTACTCAGAAAAGAGTCGTTTTGATTTTTTTCTTTTTCTTCTTTTTTTTTCTTTCTCTTCTCTTTTTCTTTTTTTGAGACAAACGTTTCAGGGGGGGGGGGTTGTCCCCAAACCCCCCCTTAGCTACGCCCCTGTACACATGCATGCTCAAGTAAATGATCATATTAAATCTGTTTTAAAAACAGGTACAGTACATTGAAAAAAAAAAAAAACAAAAAAAAACAAGAAAAGTACACACACACATATATACAGGGTGTTCTGTTTCAACCTTCAAGATCTTTATTTTCGCAACCAAATGTATACTTCCAATTGCAAAAATGCTCAAAATCAGATGCAGAGTTAAGATATTGAGAGTTTGAAGCAAGGAAAAAAAATAATAACTTTTTAAACGGACCCCAGGTCCCCTAACTTATACTTAGGGAAATAATCTCCATTGAAAAATAATTTCAACTCAAAAAGTTTGAAATTTGTATGACCAATATTCACGGAGATATGAAATGCAGCATTTTGTGACTTACACCACTTTTCACTCTCCGTCAATAACGTCTTTTGTGGGAAAATATAGGGTTAACAAGCATTTAAAATAATATGGGTGCATAGCGGGTGGTTTTTTAAATTGTTCAAGGTTTTGTAGTGTTTTTTTTGCATAGCACGGCATAACATTTGCATTTATTTTTGAATAGTAACAAAAATTTAAATATCTTGTTTTTCTTACTATGACAACCTATCATTCTTCTGAAAGGGTGATAAGTTCCAATCTCATCTTCTGTGTGGTCCCTTAAAACTTTGAACTGTAATATCTCCTTGTGTTTTGGTCACACAAATTTAAATTCCAAGTTTTTTGTGTCAGTAATAGTTTTTAATGGAGATTATTTCTCTCAATGATAGATAGGGAACCTAGGGGCACGAATAAAAAGTTAAAATTTTGTATTTTTTGATTCATTTTTATTTTTGCTTCAAACTTTCAATACCTTAACTCTACATCTGATTTTGAATACTTCTGCAGTCAGAAGTATACATCTAGGACTAACGGTTGCGAAACTAAAGGTCTTGCAGGTTAAAACGGAACACCCTGTATATTAATCATAATTTTTCATTTTTGTCTGAACATTCCTGGTATAACATGCAGCATGGCTATGAAACACTATAGTTAGGCAAACCTAACCTGGCAGCATTGTGAAGGCTATGCAGGTCGTAATCACATCATTAGGATGCTGCCAGGTTAGATTTGTCCCAACTACAGGTTACAAATTTATCAAGTTGCAAAATATTCACAAATCATCACAAAATTAAGAAAAGCTCAAAACTAGATATTTTGTCCCCTTTTCCTCTCCTGTCAGTACTTATTTTTGTCAGCACTTGTAATGGTTACTTTCTAGATTTTATGAAAAGTATTGACACTTATGGCAAAATTTAGATTTCTATTACATTTTCTAGCACTGATGAATAGGGGCAATTTCTTTCAACCATATCATTACATTGTACATGATACTTACTTTCTGCTTTTTTTTTACTGGGGGGGGGGGGGAGCTAAGAGGGTGCATAAAGGACGATAACTTGAAATGTATAAAAGACGATATTTCGAATTATTGACATATCATTTGAAAGATATGCTAAGTAAGTTACAAGGGTTCAGGAAATATTTGCTCTGAGGATCTGTGATTTTTATTTTATTTATTTTATTACTATTTTTCCCCCATTTTGACTACATGATTTTAATTGCTTTCTTCATATACAGTTTTAATCCAGATTTCAAACCAGTAAAAATAATAGCAAATATATAAAATAAAGATAATTCTTACAGCATGTTATTGATTTCATCTTTCAAATTTTGTTGAACTTGTAACTTCTCCTGCAAAACTTTTTGTTTCTCTCTGTCTGCAACAGTAACTCTTTCTTCTAAAGCACTTACTATGACCTCTTTTTCACTTAATTCCTTTTTAAGATCAATGATTGTGCGTTCTAAAGCCTCCATTTGAAGTTTGTTATCCATATCAATCTAAAGAAATAATCATTTTAAACAAATCAGAGTGAATCAAATTTCTTTAACAAAACAGATACAAGCAGAGGATTTAAAGAGTAGATCTATCCTGCATTTTGAGATTTAAAAAAAAATAGAGGGTAAACATTACAATTCTTTCTAGTCGGCTTACTAACATCTTTTATCGAAAAAAAAAAGAACATCGCCATAAATTTAACTTTAATGAAATTATCTGAAGACAGTGCTTGCATGCAATACATTACACAGCAAACTATTGAAGAATTTAAGTGTAAAGAATGTCAGTCGTTAATGAAATTAAAGCATCCAATCAGCTTAAGCTAACCAGCTTTTTCCAAGAATTTTCATTTTTGCTTGGATTTAAAATGTGACAATCTAATTTTCTTTTTTTTTTTTTTTGCCAAAACTGCTTCAAAAGCAACCTATTTTCAAATTTTAATTTATCACATTTTTGTAAATCGGTTTTAAATACAAAGTACTCAAAAGATAATCTGAAAAAAAAAATAATAACAACAACAACAATAATCAAACATTTTTGCCTGGTCTTAGTTGAAAAGGAAAAAAAATCAAATACAGGCATCCCTTGTATAACACGGTACTTGTACAACACGGTTTCGATATTATTTGGTACCAAATTTGTGATTATTATAACGCAGTTTCCATATTACACAGTACAAAATTTGAATTTATTGCTTCATGGTTTTGATAAAACATGAAAGTTTTGTTTAAAAAAGAAAGATTTTCATTTTGTTTAATACATTTTGTTAATGTTTGATAATAACTCTAATAAGCTTTTACTTTGTTCTTATTTACTATTGATTCGATATAACATGGTACACATCCCTTGATTCACATTATTTCTAAGTCTCGTATAACACTATTTTGAAATAACACAAAACATGGTTTCAATACAACATGGTTCATACTGACATTATTTTTACTACGTACATGATTAATTAGCGAAAAAAATAAGTTAAAAGTTAATTTTAAAAGAGTCTCATATAACATGATTTCAATACTACACCGAAAGAATTAACTGTGTTATATGAGGGATACCTGTATTAACTGGTTAACAAAGAAAAGATTCAGTTTGAGTAAGCAAATGAAAATGCACAACCACTTCTAAAAAATATAAAACTTACCACATAATAATCAATCCACATGGGAAAAATCAGATAATTCCACTTGGAAATCGAATAGGTTAATTTTAAAAATGTCTCGTATAACATGGTTTCAATACTACACTGAATGAATTAAATGTGTTATACGAGGAATGCCTGTATTAACTAGATGCATATTTCACTTACAAAGAAAAGATTCAATTCGAGTAAGCAAATGAAAATGCACAACCATTTTGAAAAAATATAAAACTTACCACATAACAATCAATCAAGATGGAAAAATCTGATAATTCCACTTGGATATGAGAATCAAAAACTAACCCTTTTCTTTTCCTCTTCCAATAACTGTAATTTCTCTTCATGCTCACTTTCAAGCACACTAAACTTCTTTTTCAGAGCTGCAATTTCTTCTTGATGGCTACTTTGCACTTCCTCAAGTCTCTTTTGTTGGCTGTCAAAGCATTCATCGACAACTGAAACTAATCTGCCACGCAAAGCTTCCTAAAGTAATAATGTCAGTCATTTAATAAGCATAAAATAGTGAATGCAGATAATATAATAGAAACTAACATAAGAACTCTGCAAATCAGGTAAAAGAAGTAATCTGGAAATTATTAGGAAAAATTGTTACTTCAGAAGGGTCCTGGGCACTTGGAACTGCTCATCGGAAGAGGCGGTAATGGGCAAGGGGGTGGATAGCTTTAAGAGGGCCACTGGTATGAATTGGGCACTAATAAACTGACTAGGATCAGCCTAGCGCATTGTATTGCATATTTGCATTGTATTTGTATGTTGGTGAGTTGTTTACAGTAGCTAAGGATTGCAACATATTTCTAAGCACAGGGATATATTCTTCTTTGAAAATAGTACTTGAAAAATTCTTCTGCACAAACTAATTTACAATTCACAAAATAACAAACAATCATATAATTAGAATTATCATTAATTTTTACAAATGCGGCAGTGAGAAGCAAAGGGATGTAAGTGTCAAAATTAAAAAATTGGAAATAACCAGTACAAATAGTAGGAGAACCTCTCTTCTGTTTTGGGGCAAGAGATAATACTAGTAGCCCTGGTAGGTGCCGCTGTACAGCATGGTTTGGAAAAAAAAAATCAATGAAAGCCTACTTAGGACATTATCTTTAAACGCGTGTTACTCAAAATTTGAAAATGTCCACTATATCCCTTTGCTTTTCATCGTCTCAAATGGTCTTTCATGACAATACTCGTGAATGCATTTCCTAAACTCTCTTATGTGAAAGAATGAAAATACAAAATACAAACTTGGTCTAAGTTGGATTCTTGCAAATGGTTAAAACTTAAAACAGACGCAGTTCGAAGTTCTGACAAACTTTAATTCAGTATTCATGCCTGAAAAATTATTTATGATACATAAAAGGAATTTTTCAGTTACAAAAACTTCTGGGTTTGAAAGAATTTACAGTATGGAAGTTGAAGTAGCTAACTATCATTTCATTTTTCATATTCAAAAAGAATTTTATTGAAAGCAACACATTATGGGTAGAAGTAAGCTGCTGCACATACTCTAGTCAATATTCACAATATTTATCTTACTGTAAAATAAACAGAAAATTTTGCGGTTTTTCCCAAAAACTTACCTACACTGAATTGTTTATCAGTACATTTAATTTGAGTTCATAAGTTTCAACTTTTTTTAAGTATTAATTGTTTTTTCCTTACACATATTTATGGATGACAAGTCCTGCGGATTTCCAATAGTTTCTACAGAAGCTAGTATGAAACAGAATAAGGTCTAAAACTAGATAAGGTATAGTTACAAAATTTGTTCATGTTATTTTTCTGTTTTAGTGTGTTCAATCACTTTTTTACTTCATTAAGTTTCATTCAAAATTACCTCACTTTTAGAAGATTTTCTTATAAGTTGTTTTCCCTGTTTAGCTAGCAGTTGAATTGTGTTCTATGGGCTTGGTGAGAAATTGGTAAGATATTTCCTGGTTTGGCGATAATTGGCAATTTCTCAAACCAAAAAGATGACAGAAGATTTTGCTGGAATATTCTCGAGTATTCACCCAAGAGCACAAATGAAGCTCAGATCTTTAATAAGTTGCTGAGTATTATAGCCCAGCAACAAAGCCCATGTGCTCAGAGCAATGTTTTTAATTTATTCAGAGTGGTTTCATTTTTGGACTTTTTGCATTGTTTATGGGTTTTCTTTTAAAATTTATTACTTAACGGTTTTTTCCTGATGGAATTATATAATAAATTTTGTCTCCATGTGTCATTTTATCTTTTTTGTTTTGTTTAATTTCTATTTTTTGATATTTATACTACCTCCTGTTCCACCGTGTTGCTTTTCTCGGATGACTTTTCATCCAAAAGCTCACACTTCTTTGCATTGAAAAAGGTGTTCCTTGTAACACCGAAACACGTGTCTGCAATCATTTGCAAGTTTTGTGCTTAATAACGTTGGATTACTGACATTTTAATTTTTCAGCACAAAGGTATTTATTCTTTATTTAGTTGGCTTAAACGGGCCGTACGTTTGCATTCTACTTTCTTTTTTCTTTCTTCTTGCCTTGAATTTTGGTTGTATTTGTTGTATTTGGTAGTTTTGAATTTTGCTTCATTTTTGCCTTGTTACTGTTTTAATTTGATTTGTATTTTTGATAATAATTTGTTCTTATGTACTTTGTTATTTTGTTTTTGGAATGTCTCAAATCAATAGGTTTTGCAATCTTCGTATTAAGAAGTTTCGCTTTTTGAACCACTTAAAATTTCTTCAAGAATGTAGGCGCAGGAAAGTTATTCCGAATTTTATTTCTTTGAAATGTAACTTACCACGTTCTGTAAAAATTGATAAAGTTATTTTTCGGTCGAAATTGGCTCTACTTAGAGCTTCGATCCAAGAAACTAGGAAACGCCTCTCTTTTATTGAACGTGAGCTCTATGATTTGCATCTCTCTATTTCAAATTCTATTTCTGATTTTGATTATGTTGATAGAACTTCTTGGTCTAGAACCCTTCGTTCTACGGAGAATCATCAAGTTGTTTTGAAAAAGAAATTAGCTAAACTTTGTAGAAATTCGAAAGTTGTTCCTTCGGAAAATTTACCAGTGGTAAATAAAAATGTTGTCGTTAATATTTCAAGTGTTCCTTTAAATAGTTCTCAAATTAATGCTCTAAAATGCAATGATAACTTTGCTCTGGCCAGCAAACCTTCTTTTTCTAAGCTTATTGCTCCTATTGAGAAAGCTTTTAAATTTAGTGCCTTATCATCCAATCAAAAAGATTGCGTTAGGCATCTTATTGCTTCTAATGTGGACTTTAATTCTAGAATTTCCAATCCCGTCTTTACTAATACTGTTCGGCGTACTGTAAAGAATTTAACTTCTAATTCAGATATTGTTGTTACTAAAGCTGACAAGGGTGGTCAAATTGTTGTTCTTGACAAATCATCTTATGTTGACAAAACTAATGATTTGATTTCTTCTGGTCCATACTTAGAGATTTCTAAAGATCCGAGTGAAAATGAGTTAAAGGCTATTTCTTCTGCTGTCAAGTCTGTTCAGTCTATTCCAATAAATGTTAAACGCTCTGTTATTCCTTCTATTGCTAATTGCGCTAGATTTTATGCTTTACCCAAGGTACATAAAGCTGGCATTCCTTTCAGACCGATTGTTTCCAATATTGGTACGGCTTCTTATAAACTTGCAAAATATTTAGTCTCTGTGTTTTCTCCTCTTATGAGTAATAATGTATTCACTGTAAAAAACTCTATCGAGTTTGTCAAAAAAATTCAGAATTGCGTTCCAAATAATTCTTTTATGGTTTCTTTTGATGTGAACTCATTATTTACGAACGTTCCGGTCGAGGGTTCATTGTTATGCCTTCAGAGTAGACTGTCTGAATTTCATTTTACCTCTAAGGAAATTGAGGATTTAGTTTTCCTTACTCATACTTGTCTAAGGCAAAGTTCCTTTGTTTTTAATGGTAAATTTTATACTATGTTGGATGGTTTGGCAATGGGAAACCCACTTAGCCCCATCCTTAGTGATATTTACATGCATTACTTTGAGGTCAAGTTGTTTCAGAAACTACAGTTTCAATTCTATGTTCGCTATGTTGATGACTGCTTTGTTCTTATGAACCACGGTCAACTAAGCATTGATGATGCTTTATCCATTTTAAATTCCATTGATCCTCATATTCAATTCTCTTGTGAAAAAGAACAGAATAATTGCCTTCCATTTCTGGATGTTCTCGTTTCTCGAACTGAGTCCGGTTTTGAAACTACGGTTTATCGTAAACCTTTTGCTGTTTCCTTACCCCCACATAGATTATCGTCTCACCCTCCTAATCAAAAATATTCAGCTTTCAACACATATGTTTATCGTGCAATGAATATTTGTTCTTCACCTGAGCTTCTTAATGCGGAACTTAACTATATAAGAGCTGTGGCTGCTGATAGAGACTATCCGCCCACCTTAGTTGATTCCATTTATAAAAAACTTCGCAAAAAATCTCAAAATGTTGTTCTTAATAGAACTTTTAACACTAAGAATTTAGTTGTTCTGCCTTTCTTCCCTGGTATCAGTTTTCAGGTTGCTAAGATTCTGAAGCGATTCCAATTCCAAGTGGTATTTTCTCCTATTAATAAACTTTCTTTCTCTTCTCTTAAAGATTCTATTCACCCTCTTAATTGCTGTGGGATCTATAAAATTGTTTGCAATTGCGGACTCGGATACATCGGACAGACCCGCCGTTCTTTGAAATTTCGGTTAAAAGAACATCAAAGCTATGTGAGAAAACAACAGCTGAATAAATCCAGTATTGCTCAACACTGTTGGGAATCGAATCACTCTTTTGATTTTAACTCTTATCAAATTATCCAAAAATGCCCCAATTCGTTGGATCTTGATTTTTGGGAATCTTTTCACATCCTGAGGAACCGTTCTAATTTAGTTAACGATCTTACTGCAATTCCCTATTTTTCCTCTGTGTGGACTGCTTTGTTAAAATTGGTTTAGATTTTCTATTATTTTTATGTAAACGTCGTACATTTCTTACTTTTATTTTTTCATTTTTTGCTTTCTTATTTCGTTTTGTGATTAACTAATTCCAATATGTTTATCCTTCACTCTGTTTTTTCTGCATTTCTCCATTTGATACATTGCTTCCATACATAGTTTTTTCCGCTGGTAAATTTATTGCTAATTTATTCAGAGTGGTTTCATTTTTGGACTTTTTGCATTGTTTATGGGTTTTCTTTTAAAATTTATTACTTAACGGTTTTTTCCTGATGGAATTATATAATAAATTTTGTCTCCATGTGTCATTTTATCTTTTTTGTTTTGTTTAATTTCTATTTTTTGATATTTATACTACCTCCTGTTCCACCGTGTTGCTTTTCTCGGATGACTTTTCATCCAAAAGCTCACACTTCTTTGCATTGAAAAAGGTGTTCCTTGTAACACCGAAACACGTGTCTGCAATCATTTGCAAGTTTTGTGCTTAATAACGTTGGATTACTGACATTTTAATAATGTGCCTGCTTAACATGGTACAAAGCATGCTTTCTTCCATTCAAATTTGGATACTTGGCTTCGTGATTGTATTCCTGAAACCAGAAATTTAACACAACCAGTCAAATTAAACACGAGCAGCCAAAAATTAACTTTAATCATGATCTCAACAAGCCTGGATCCTGGCAATGGTACAAGAGGTCATGACCGGCCTTAACGTTACCAAAGATAAGATAAAACTTCATTTTGGGAATTTCAATTTCAAGAAGTTACAGGCTGAAAGAGACTATTTAAGGGGCCCAAACATTACGTTTATGACCCACCTTAAAATGTGTATGCTCATATTTTAATAATGACTCTCTCCAAACTCAGAAGCTGGATTATCCTTGGATCCAATACCACAGAGTGATTTGCAATCATGCTAAAGACATATATCTCATACCTTTTTAAAAATTATTCATTTATTTGGGAATTATATTACAGAATCACTCCATTCCTGTTCTCAGTTGCAGGGGCGTGAACGGAAATTTAAGGGCCTGTCACAAATGACTTTTCCGGGCAGGGCCGGATTTAGGGGAGGGCAGGCGGGGCTACTGCCCCGGGGCCTCCACAACAAAGGGGCCCCCACAATAAAATTTTTACAAAATATCCAAAATAAAAAAATAAATAGCAGTAACTTCAGGATGTATTTACTATTAAAGTGCTGATCGAAAATATTGAATATATACATATATATCAAAATATTCGGATATATATCAAAGTATCGGATATTTTCGAAAATATGATGATTTTTTCGAACCTTGATTAGGGACCTCCACTCCTTCATTGCCCCGGGACCTCCACACTTCCAAATCCGGCCCTGTTTCCGGGTCCCTCCATATTGTTTACCCCTATATTTCATTCCTAGTTATATAATTGTATATATATAGTTATATAATATTTACCTAGTTATATAATATTTACCTAAATATTGGGCCCCCTTCAGGCTCAGGCCAACAGGTGTCCCTTTCCTCCCCCTCCCCCCTTGTACACACCCCTACTCGGTTGGATCGCAAACAAAACATGAAAAAATATTCAGTAACAGAAAAGGAAAAAGAAAAAGGTAAACATATACATGGAATCTGAAAGAGTTCACCTTTTCCTGAGTCAGAATATCAATGTCAACATTGTGCTGATGTCTTTCATTATGTAGGATGATTTGAAATTCTTGCTCAATTTTATTCATTTTCATTGTCAAAGCCTCCTTCTCTTTGGCTACATCATCAATGTAAGCTTGGTGAAGGTCCTGCAATTCTTTGATTTGAGCTGAAAGTAAACAAATATTGAGTGGCAAAACAATAAAAAACGATAAGTAAACATGCTTGATAACTTTTATCTTTCAATGCACTTTGGAACACTCCAAAATCAGCCCCTACACCATAGAGTATTTCTACAGCATAATTAGACATAAATGAAGCAGTCAACAAATATTATTCATCTTAACAGCTTCTTTACTATTTATAGTTCTCCAACAAGGAACTAGTATGTTGTAGCTATCACGAAACTTTCTTCTATATCTTTCGTATAATTATGATCCCTCCCCATGCTTAACGAGGTAGCAATATTCACAGCAAAGACAAAATTACACACGCCAAAACTTAACGATCATCCTAATTCCCGATTTATTTCAAAAGCAAAGCAAAGAATGAAAATTGATAAATTATTTTAAAAGCCTTGCTTAAAATAATTACAAACATTTATTTGTTAACAAACACAAGATGGCAACAGTTAAAAAGTTTAAATCACCGTGATTTTCTTGTGGTTTTCCAACAATTAAAATCACAGGAAATACGCAGATTACAGTTTATAATGATTTATCTCTCTTATTGTTGAAATTATAAAGCTATTTTTATTCACACAAAAAAAATCAGCCCTCCCCCATGGAATGATTGGTGCCAAAATTGAACCAACGCTTGTTTACATATGGATTGACATTTATTCAAAATTTCATCCAGAACATAGCATTACCCTTTTGAGATATGGCACTCACAATGGAAAACAAAGAACGTTCGATTGCGCCACCCCCTTTACAACTATTGACGCTAAAATAGAATCAGCTCTTATACTCTCTAAAGGCTACTTGTTGATAAATTTTTGTTTGATTCCGTTCATTATTTCTTGAGATACAGCAGTCACAATTGACGACAAAAAACATTCTATAGTTCAATCCCCCATTTGAACCATTGATACCAAAATTGAATCAGCACCTGTACCTGTTAGGAGCAACATATGAACCAAATTTTGCTTGATTCCCCCAGTTACTTCCTGGGGAATAGCAAGCAAGTATAACTCAAAAAACGCCCCGTTGCTCCACCCCCATTGGAGGAATTCGCGCCAAAAACCAATGGCACAAGTTCACATAGGGGCACATATGTGTTCCAAATTTCGTTCAATTTCATGCAGTAATTTTTGCTGTAGAGCGGCCACAAAAAAACTGGTCACACACATGTGTGACACACACACACAGATAGACACACATTTTCCAAAAATAGTCTCAGTACACCTCAAAACGTTCGAATTCGTCAAAATTCGAAATTTGCACGAATCCAATACTTTCTTCTATATATTAGATATAGAAGAAAGTAAAAATGATACAAACTATAATCAACCATAGCATTGGGGTACTAAAAAATATCACTGTCCAAAATTTATGAGTGATATAATTTGTTGTACATTTGAGTGAAGTAACAACACATTTTGCCGTTTTCAATAATGTAAGTTTTAGCTTCTGCCCAAGGATTGTTGATGCTATTTTCATGATATTTGCACCTTACAAATTTAATGCCTTTTGCAATCACTGATTGCCCTTCTTTAAATGCCTTTTGTGTTGAAAGGTTTTCAATGTTTTTCCACACATGTCAATTTCTTTCTGTCTTAACTATTCAACAATATGTATTTTTATTCCTCCTTTAACTTAAGCAGAAATTTAAATCAATTTATAATGGAGGGGGGGGGGGCACTAACCATAAAAATATTTTATTTTGAAACCATATGACAAACTTAGCATATTTTTTTAAAATTTAGTACTCTCCCTAATTCAGTAACTGCATTTCAAATTCAATAACTAAATTAAAATTTAAAATGGTTATTAAAGTACAAAATAGAATAAGCAACATTGTAATAGCAAAGTTTGAAATAACTTCCATTTTTTAAAACGATTGGAAAAATTACCGGATATAAAAGGATTTAAACTTTAGGCGCAGCATGCAATTTTCAGCAAAACATGTGTTCGATGTTGGCGTGTTTCCAAAATTTAGGTTTTTATTTTTTATTTACAGGAAGTAGAAATTAAAATCATTTAATTCAAATAGCAGAAGTATTCCCTGGAAAATCATGAAACTTACTTAAATATTTAAAATTCCTACAGAAAAATGTTAGTATGAAAAGTAATTTCTAGCAAAATATGTGTTACATTCATTAAAAACTCCTTGACAATCTATTAGTACTTATTTTCTGTTCTTATTCTAGAACTGGAAGGTCTAAATACTAATAGGGAAGAAAAAATTAAGAAGTGTAGAGCGTTTTAAAATAATAGTAAATTCAATTCAATCTACCGAACTTTCTGGCGATTTCACAGTGCTTATTAAAGGGGAAATCTTGCGAGACACGAAAATGCAGTGCTAGTGTTCAGTGAGAGAGAAAGGTTTCAAATCTCATCAGCTCCCGTTGTGAAATAACGCACTAAATGATCGCGAAAAGACAGTCAGCATAAAAACTTTCTCAAGTATCATATCGTTAAGTTAAGTCTTCAAAAATTGGGAAATTTAGTAAGAATTTCTAAACTGAAAAGAAGAAACTAGAAGATAGATCTAGAAATAAACTGAAAAGCGGGAGTGTCTCGTGAAAATCGGGAGATTTGGCAGCTCTGGGTTTGGTTTTTTAACTCTAAAAAATCTGACACATTATTTCTTCTTTCCAATCAATAAAATTGGTTTGAACATTAGTATTTTTATTACATTGCATGTGCAGTTTTTCTGCCATGAAAAGTAAAAAGTATCGTGCGTTTTTGTTGAAACAAAAAAAAAAAAGTTAAGCGCTTTTAAGCACTTATTAGCAAAATTAACCTTCAGGGCCTTGAAAAAATTAAACCAAAAGTAACCACTTTTTAGTTTTAAAAGATCGTTCGAGCCCTGTTTTGTGCTTTAAACGATGTTATTTACGTTGCATTAATACTATGTTTGTGCTTAATAACATAATATCCACGAATTTACATGCGTTTTAAATATTTAAGAAACAATAATAGGAAATAAAAGAAATGGATTAGAAAAAAAAATGTGATTTTTTTAGAAGAAGTTTCAGAAAATAATCTATTTTTTTCCCCCCTAGAAGTCATTAAGATGGATGAGTATTTTCCTACTTGTCAAATTACTTTTTAACAGTAAGCAATGAAAAAAAAAAGTTACAAATTAATTTTTTTCACATTCATCCAAATTTTTATAATTGTATCATTTTAAAACATACTGAGAGGGATAAAACTCTTTTGAAAATTTATTCAAAATGCAAGCATAAATAGGCATAAATTGCCATGTAAATAAAGGAGAAAATCAATTTTCGCAAAATTTTTTAAGATGTTCTAAGACAAACCCGAAATATTTCTCACAAATATTCAAAGTTCAAAATTTGGCAAAAAATATCAATGAAAAATATTTATTCGTATAACACAGATAATTTCAAAACAAATTAAAACATAATTTCTCAGCTCTTTTGAAGGATGCAAAAAGATTGCGCGTTTCAATGAATAACTGAGCAACGAATAATATAGTACAAAAAAAAGTGCAAAATAACTTAATTTCTGCTTATTTTAAATGTGCAGAAAATTCATCACAAATAAAAAAAAAATACATGAGCAGCGGCAATATTCTAATTGTATTTTTTGTACAAAAATATCGGCCATCTCAAAAGTAGACCAAGCAATACTGGATTTTAACATTTTCGAACAAAGTCCTCCCTCCCCCTTCAAGGTCCATTAAAATATAAAATAATGTGAAATCCACCAGATCCATTACTTATGGTGAATCTCGCCAAACGACCACGTATCCAAACCCCCATAATAATTCTAAAACGCAATTTCAAAAAAAGAAATTACGGGTTAATTAGCAAATTACCAAAACATGGAGTACTTGGCCTAATTTTAAGAACTTATGTCTAACTAGCCAAAACAAAGCACTTATCTGCTTGTTAAACGTTATCAAAAACAATGTTGCTGAAATTCAATATTAAGAGTTCAATTTTGAAACAAAACAAACTTTAAAATAAGAGAAAGATATTCATTGAAATGAAAAGAAAAATAGCCAAATAATTAGATTAAGTCGTTAAAATGTAAAATAATCCGTCAAATAAATACAGTAAAACCTGTAAAGTTGACCAACCTTGTAAGTTGACCACCTGTCTATGTTGACCGCTTTTGTCAGGAACGGAATTAGTCCTATCTCATATAATGAAAGAAAACCTCTGTAACTTGACCACCTCTCTATCTTGACCACCTGTCTATCTTGACCACTAATGTAAGCCAAATTTGGTTTGGAGTATTGTAAAAAACCCTTTGTAAGTTGACCACTTGGTTTATTTTTTTTAAACTTTCTTCAGCAAATTATTTTATTTTATTATTTATTTATTTATTTATTATTATTATTATTTATTATTACAGTGAAATCTCGTTACAACGAACTTCAAGGGACCGCAAATTTTGTTCGTTGTAACAGGAATTTCGTTGTAATGGAATTCAAATAATGTAATGGCAGTTATATAGGGACTGAAAATGTAGTTCGTTGAAACGGAAATTTCGTTGTATTGGTATTCGTTGTAACGGAATTTCACTGTATTATTATAGTTTTCCAAAAATGTTTTTAATGCTTTGATGACAGACTAGCAATTTACTAACTAAACAGCAGCATAAAGCTTATGCTGCTCTTTATTCTCCAAATTTGTTTTTCATTTGTTGTTCTATTTGAGATAGCTTTTTGTACTCTGTTCAATGAAAATAGGTGTCAGTAGAAAAGTTCAAAGTCTTTTCTTTCAATTGCAGTAGGTTGTGGCAACACAGGAATTGTGCTAAAAAGAGCAGGCCCGCATCTATACCTTTTGGGCCCCCCTGCAACAAAATACGTAGGCCCCTCCCTAGTGGCCAGCAGTGTCTATTTGTAAAGTGAATAAGTCTTAGAGTTGTTATTTATTTTTTTTTTCTATTTTTTCTTCAATTTCTAGGGCCGTAAGCTTCTTTAAGGACGCAGGCCCCTCGACTGCAGGTACGCAGATCTGGGCCTGCTAATGAGTAAAGTTACATGTTTCTGCTGCAAGGGATTAAGAGATAGGACATTTTAATTTTGCCCTTATGAACTGGGAGAGTCGCGCTTACTACTCTTTGTGCTATAAGTTGTACAAAAAAGGCTTGAAAAAGAAAGTTAGTTGAACTTGAGATTAATAAAAAGTATGAAATATTGTACTAAAATTAATTGAAAATGGAGAAAGACAGAAAAATTAGCCGGCACATATGGAATTTCTAAAACTACGGTGTCTAATATAGTTAAAAACAAGGAAAAAACAACAAAATTATTTGAATAATATTTTTAATTATTGTTTCACTTTCAATAATGTTAAACAATGAAAAGGAGTTGAACAGAAAGAATAACGGTGAATTACTCAAAAAATGAATACATGGTGCAAGAAATGACTAAAAAAAAAAAATCATTACCGCCCTTTACAAGTTGACCACTTGTCTAAGTTGACCACCAAAGTACTGCACCGCGAGTGGTCAACTTACACAGGTTTCACTGTATATGGAGACGTTGAAAAATAATAAAAGTTTCATTAAAATGTGAAGTTAAAACCTGAGGAGCGAAAATGGCAACAACAATTTCAGCAATGAGGAACTTTTTGCCAAGTTGGTATGTATCACGTTATGATATCCCCCCCCCCCTGCGTGAATACATCCTGTAGAATAAAAATAAATAAGAGCGAATGGGGGTTTAAACGAGCTGATGTGTGCATCACATGACTTCCTTTTACTCCAATTTAATGTTCTTTCCCCATTATTGACAATTTTAATGTTATTCAATTGTTTGCTATCTAAATATCACCAACAGTGGACAAATTGAAAACAAATTAAAAAAAGAAAAAGAAATCGCCAAATTTGTCGTTAAGTTGGCGACAAAACTTGACGACCAAAAGACTGGCGATATAACGCCAAGTGTCCGACAATTTATAACACAACTTGAGTTTACATCGAAATTAACAATTCTTTTCCCCCAAAAAGGGGCAAAAGACCCCCGTAGGTACATCCGAATGCAACCAAAATGGAAGGTGCACAACTAGACTCCACTAGGAGTCTGCGTAGCAAAGTTCAACTTTCTAGGACATACCGTTTTTGAGTTATGCGAGATCCATCGATGCTGTCGCAAACATTATGCGAGATCCATCGCTGCCGTCTGTTGCGACGATAACTGATCCATACACACATACATACGTACATATGGACGTCACGAGAAAATTTGTTGTAATTAACTCAGGGGTCGTCAAAATGGATAATTCGGGTGTCTGTACGTTCCTAGGCATATATCCACGTGTGATCGGGTCGGGGAAAAAAAGTCAACATTCATTCGGGGGTGAGAAAAATGGAAGTTAAGGCCTATTTTTGAGTGAAAATTTTTTTCGCGAATACAATACTTCCTTTTTTGTAACGGAAGTAATAAAACAAATATAAAACTTGAGGGGATATTTCGACAATTGGGAATCTGGCGCGGTCGTCTCTTTTTTGGCGTAAATAATTTTATATTGGTAACCCTGCTGATTTATAGTAACCCTAGGCGAATAGATGTTTCCTGCCGCTTTGTTTAGATTTGCAAAGAAAAATAACTCTCGCGCAAACGCTGGAGCCAAAAATTGACGCCAATGAAGAAAGATCGCCAGATTCCTAATTATCGAAATATCCCCAAACTTGAAATTAAGACGTCAGATAAAGAAAAACCGCGTTGAAAATTATAGCTGCAAAAGTCAAGATTTAAGAACAGTGCTCTAAACCTATAAAAAATAAGAAAGCTGTACTTAGTACTATTTACCTTGTAAAAATCGTCAAACATTCATAATTTCTAGATGGTATCGGCGAGCGTAATAAAAGCTCCAAATTCTGTTCTCAAATCAAAATAAGAAAAGAAACCCACTTTGAAATCGGCGCCGTAGAAAAAGTGTAGTTGCAAAACTTAAGAAACTCTCTTAATTATGGCAGAGAAACAAGAGCGAGTTAACGATTAAAGAAGACCAGAAAAAGACTTTTTTTTTTTTTTAAATCAAGTCTCTTTTTTTTTTTTTTAATAAACTCAAAAACACAACATTTCCCAATATGATGCCATTCAAGAGTTAAAAAAAAACATAAAAGAAAGTTGAGAGAGCATGGCCCGCCTAAATACTTAAGTGGGGCAATGCATAGAGTAGACAGATTTAGTATTAAATTATCTATGGCTCCTCTTGATGTAGATGTGACTAATAAAACTTAGCGACGTCGCGAAAATGAGTGACTCGACGTTAAATCGCGGATATCACAAATTTGCCATTTCAACTGCGCTTGCGCGCGGACTTGAAATTCGTTAACAAATATACGATAGCAACAGATAAAAATTAGAAATCACAAATTTTTTTTCTGATTTAGTTTTTAGGCCTCGGTAAAGATTTGAGTTTTGCGTCTTAATTATTAATGGATTCGGATATGGATTCGTGATTTTTCTATCAAACGAAGGCCCTTTCCAGGGCCGAAATCGCTGTGAGAGTACTTGAATCGCATTCATTAATTTGTTGTGACTCTAGCTCAGCCTAAATATAAACAAGCAATACGGAATCTTAAAGCAGAAAGCCCAAAAAGCTAAGTCCGTGCATGCGCAGTTGAAATGGCAAATTTGTGATATCCGCGATTTAACTTCTAGTACAATGAATGAGGCAATAATTTAATCTAGAGCCGCTATATAAATTTATATAGGGGCGTCTAACGTTTTGTGCCAAACCACATCTCCACGTTGAGTAGTTTAACAAAAAATAATTATTATTGGGCACCAGGTTTAAATTAACCACAACATGATTCCCGATCCCGATCATATTAATTTAAACCTGACATACTGTGGTACCTCGGGGAGTTGAATTGAAATTAAAACCGATTTGTCACCAACATATATGAAGACCCCTTTGGGAACATCAGAATGCTAATAAAAGGGGAAGGGCACAACTACACCCCCGCCCTCGTTATGCGAGAAATACGTTAGCACATAGAGACGACACTTAAAAACTAGTGATAACATTAAACTTGAGTCCGTCCATACATTTGTATACTATTTAAAATTAAATACTACAACAAAAAACACTTGTCAACATTAATTCAGGGGCCGAAATTGGAGGAAAAAAAATTTCGCGATCATAGTACTTCCCTTAACTTCGCAAAGGAAATAGAAACGTTCGACATCGCGAATCACCTTGAGATGTTTTGCAACAAAACGAAATCAAAACCAATTTTGATAGGAACTTCTCCACATACTAACTTTTGATATATTCCTGACATTAATTCCAGAGACAGAAATATCGATGATGCTTAGCGAGAAAATTGGTCAATTTCGCAATCCGTTTTAGAGCGCTAAAAACAATCCATACTATTCCCTGGAAGATGAAAGGAAAATGTTAAACTGTGTAACTTTTTAGAGCAGTTGGCCCTAAAAACTAATTAGTACCATTTTCTATTTGGAATAAATCTGAAGACAGTGCTTTTGAAATCCGACTCGATGACCAAGTTTCTCTTTAGGGCTCAGTGTACTTATAGTCCGGGAGTTAGGTACAAATTTGGTCAATCATTTCCTCCCGGCTGAAACTTTCTCAAATTATAGTTAAGACAATATCTCGAAGGAAAATAAAAAGTCAGCTGGCGTAACGTGGTGGGTTATGAGTCAGCTGGTAGGTCGAACATGTAAAAAAAAGATTCAATGATTTCCTTTCATCTAAGAATTTGCCTAATGACAGCTTATTCGCAACTATGAATAAATACACAAGTCAGCTGGCTGTACCCCGGTGGAAAAATGGTCAGCTGGTACATTAAAAGTTGAATCGATTACTTCAGAAAGGGCGTAAGTCCGATGGATTCCCGTAGAACTCACGCCCTTTCTGAAATAATCGATTCAGTTATGACACAGGAGTTAAGCGGGTGCATCTATTGCCTACTAAAATGCACCAGCTGACGAGTTTTTCCTCGACTTACTGCCAGATGACTTTATTTATTATTTAGAGAAGTATACGAGTATTAACAATCTTACTACTATTATATATGCGAAAGTTTGTCTGTATGGATGTATGGATGTTTGTTACTCTTTCACGCAAAAACTACTGAAGGGATTTTGATGAAACTTTACAATAATATAGCTTATGCACCAGAATAACACATAGGGTAGTTTTTGTCCCATTATGGGGGGCAAAAACCCCCTTAGGGGGGCAATAAAACACAATTTTCGTATAAATTCTCTAATATGGGGATGAAAAAATACTTACACATATTAACATTATATGTCCATCGAAAGCTCTGATTTTTCTGCTGAAGATAGCACCTGTTCGAAATTTCTAAGTAGAATAAAAAACGAGTTATGAGCTTTTTAGTTCCATGTTCGAAGGCTTTCCTTAACTCAATGCAATATTTAGTGTATCATCTCAACTCCCTGTCGATAACGACTATTGTTGTATTGTTGACTATCTTTGCTTTTCGTGACTGATCAAGGCTTTTCTCAAGTCAAATCTTGAAGTAAGATTTTTGCACAAGATTGGCAAATAATACATGGATTTGGCTGATTTTTTTCCATTTTAATGCAACTTTGAAGCAATTAATTTTTTTTTAAATTTATTTGTATTGACTGAGTATTTAATCGATCAGCTGGAATCTAGCCAAACTTTGTTTGTGGAATCATTTCAATAGCTAAGGCATTTGGCATTTTTTTCAACTGTCGCTGTTTTTGAAGCTAAAGACTACGCAATACTGTTTCTCGGTTTTCACCATGTAACCAAATATCGCCATTTCTTTAATATTTCTTTCTTTAAATTTGTTAACACGTAAAATAATTCGCCAAATAATTCGCAAATTCATAAACAGCGCAAAAACTTCCATTACTTTGTCTTTGCACACAATTTCAAACAATTGCCAAATTTTTACTGTTTATTGGAAAGATTTCGGGTAGCATCATTGTTGACCCTACTTTGGGACGATTTTTACGGTAAGAAGTTACACATTATACAATAATTTAGATTGCCGGTGTAGCGCTGGATATTATGTATTTGATGGAGATCGGGATTATAAGGGAACTGTTTCACTTTATTTAAGAATAGTTGCCCTCACTCGAATTGGATTCTTTGGGAATTACACAAACTGACTTCTTTACAACTCCTGAACGTTTTCGTGATTTATTTTTTTGTGATTTTTGGGTTTCTTCTCAGTTTTGCCAACATTTCATTTACTCCCTTTCCCCCTAATTTTCAGTTTTAATCATACCTTTTGATACAATTAAGGGGGCAGGCAATTTGAAATGTCGGCGAAACTAGAGACAAACAATGTTTTAGTAACTATTTGCCCTCTGCCTGTAATGACCATTAACTTGAATCAATTGAAAAAAATGCTACATCAACGTGAGCGAAGCCGCGGCAAAAGCTAGTTAACTTATAAATTTTTATCTGGGAGGAAGTGACATATGTTAAATTATTTTCGTTATTTCTAAAGATTGAAGTAACACACGCTAGCATAGCATGCAATAGTGTTATACTATCTACTGCCTGCAGGCCACATTCGTCCCGTGAATGGATTTGGTCCGTCCAGCGAGAAGCTTACAAACCAAATGACCGGCCTTTAGTTGATAATATATTTTCTTTTTGCATTCTTTAGAGAAAACTAAGTCCAAAAAATCTCAAAAACCGCACTATTGATCGCTTAAATAAGGAAATTGTGTGGGCGTACAGCGAGGACCAGGGGTACCACTGATTACACCAGATGACAAAGTTTTACACGAGACGTTTTGATACCACTCCCTGATGCCTCTCACCAATTATCGTTCGAGAGGAAATGATTGACCAAATTTGTACCTGGCTCCTGGACTATTATATTCATTAGCTCATATTTAAACATTTATTTTTCAAGCCAAAACAGCAGGTAAGTTAAAATGAAAGGGAAAATGTATATTACCAAAATCAAATAAGTCGCATGGCATTTAGCAGCAATAAGAACAGGTTGCTTTCCTTTTATGAGCATGCGCTGGCAGCGAAACACTTTTTATAGAATTCATTATTTTCTTACATTCATCGCTTGAAAAGATAGTGACACAACTCAAAAAATACCGATAATGAGATTTTTAATTGATAATAATTTTACAAAATTGAGGAATAAAGACACAAGTTGTAGGTAGAAAAATTGCCGGTAGATGGTAACTTTGATTAAAACTCAAATTGACTTAAATTTGATTAAAATCTTTAGGAACCCTAAAATGCTATTACAAAAACTGCATGAAATAAACAAAAAGAATAGTATTAACAATTTTTAAGGGGCATTACAAACACAATTTTAGAAATTGTTTTGAATGAAAAAAACAATAAATTACCAATCATAAAAAAAATGGTCTCCTGAAAAAGTTACTATTTTGATTTGTGTCACTATTTTTCCAAGTTGCGATATATAGAAGAAAATATTGGATTCGTAAAAAGTTTCGAATTTTAACGGATTTACAAGCTTTTAAATGTGCTGAATAAAACTTTGACTCCCCCCTCCCCGTTTTCAGAAAATGTCTGTCTCTGTAGATCTATCTGTATGCATGTGGCCGATTTTTTCGGGGTCACTCTACCTCAAAACTACTGCATTAAACCGAACGAAATTTGGTACATCTATGTACATTTCTTAACACATACTTAAAATAATTACCCCTCGTCCTGCTTTCCGTGCAAAAATTTAACCCACTAACATCTTTCATGTTGATAAATTTAAACAATTGAATCATGTCCCCTCTGACTCTCCCCTACTCCTGGCTATACTTATTAAGGCTTTAAAGTCTAGTATCATAATCTAAATCTGAACGTCCCCCCTCCCCCTTACTTACTTTAAACTCTTTTCAATACATAAATATCTTTCCTGAGATAAGGAGACCACAGCTGAACAGCATATTTCAAATGAGGAGTTACTAACTCCTATATGAAGGCAGAAGAACCTTCTTAGATTTGTTAGAAATAGATCTAGTGTATTGATAAACTCGAGCATTCTGTTGGCTTTGTTACTTGCAATGCTTCGTTGTTGGCTAAACTTGAAATCCCGATTTATTATGTGACACCTAGATCAATAACACTTTGCCTGACTAATGACCGATTCCTGTAAATAATAAATCGTACGTTTAATTCCATGACCTAAGAGTAGTACTTGACATTTTTCTACATTAACCACCATACCCCACTTATCCGCCCACAATCCTACCCAAGTGTGAATAACCTTGTGTTATACAGACCTTAAGTAAGTCAGAGAAATATTTTTTTTATATTAGAGTGCACAAAATTTAATTTCAATCACGATGAAAAAAAGAAAAAATCTAAAATATAGCGAATTTTGTAGTTTTCATGAATTTTTGAAATTACCACCTTAAGTCTGCATTTTTTCCTGGATTAAGTTTTTAAACTCACCTCGCGGAAACTTTATAAGTCCATTTTCTAACTTTTAAGCATGTAATAGTGGACAAATTTCTCCGCCTTCAGATTAATTTTTTAAATACAATAATTTATTTTTTGCATTTTTTTAAATGCAGAACACAACGCGAGCTCTACGTATTGCCGAAAGCGCTTTACGGTTTTTATTTACATGACGATGACACCACTCCCACGTGATTTAACGTGAGTGACATGTTCTTTTATTTCACTTTTTTTCATTAGAGATTTCATTTCTTCCTGTTTCCAACTTTTTTTTCCACCCCCGAAAGTTTTGCTGTATTTATTTTACGTTAAATGTTTATGCGCGTTTCAATTCAATAAAAAGCGGTGATTTTTTTTTTTTTTTTTTTTGCAAACGCTATTTTATTGTATACTACAGGCAACACAGAGACATTTGTTAGGGAACAGGATTGGTGGTAAGGTTAAAATAAATAGAGCTAGATAAGTAGAAATTTTGAGAAATGCATAGATCGCATCATAGACAGATAAATATTGAGATAATATGCGTACAATATCACATTAAATAGCTAGGTACAGAAAGATTTTTATTCAAATTAATATTTCTATAGACAGATTGCAGATTGATAAACACCACTCTCAAATTTATTTTAGCAGGCAGCCGAAAGCGGCGATCTTTACGTAAAAAGGTGAATGGCATAAAAACGAAATGCGCACCTAGCCGATAGCAGTTCGTACAAACTATAGTGGTACGAACATATAAAAAACGATGTTTGTGGAGCGCTTCCTGGGAAAACGGTAAGGCCTAGAACAGCGTTTCTCGGTCTTCAATACGCGGACCGGTGATATTTGTTTTCTTCTCCTCTTCTCCCCCCCCCCTGCAAAAAAAAAATTCCTTTGAGGACCGTTAAAAAAGAGAATTTTTTTAACCGACTTCAAAAAAGGAGGTTATGATTTCGTATTGCGGCTTTTTATGTGTGTTTTCGAATTATTCCAACACTACTGGACCGATTTGAAAAAAAATTTTTTGTTTGGAAGGGTATTCTTCCCAGATAGTCCCATTGCAATTTGGTCTGGATCTGATAAGGGGTCCCGGAGAAATCCAAGAAACTTTAAATTTCATACGTCATGGTCACGTGGTCTTGCTGTGATCGGTGTATTTTCACACCAAGGCTTTTGGCTTTCTCTTGAACGATATTTAATTCTCGCGACACATGGATGATTAATTTTCTCAACGCTGCGCCACATGGTAATTTTTTATTATAGGTGTTATTAATGTATTTATTACTGCGTAGCAAAGCAATAAATTAAACATATTTTGCTACTTTAATAGTTGAATCAGTTACCTTAATGTTTTATTTACTAATAAATAACTTCATTTAGGCACTAAAATATAAAGTTCTTTATTTAATATTCCAATTTTTAAATATATTTAGTGTTCAATTGAGGGGGAATTGAATACAGAACACCCCTCCCCCACGATTTAATTTATATTCTTTAATAATATACATTATAACTGTGTATGATTTCTGAAGTTTCACCAATATTCCAGATTTACTATTTCACGATGCCGCCAGTTCAATTTGAAATTAGGGTTATATTAATTAGCAGGCTTCAAAAAAAGGAGGAGGTTCTGAACTCGTCGGATTTGTTTTTCCTTTGTACAATGTTCCATAAATACTCGAAGACACCTGTATCCTGGGGCGTGCACAGGGAGGGGGGAGGGACACCTGTTGGCGCGAGGTCCCGAGCCTGGAGGGGGCCCAATATTTTTGTAACTAACAGTGGAAATATAGGGGCATAACAGCATAGTTCCTAGGCGGTCTAATGTTAATCAAGTTCAGGTTTGATGAAATTGAAGGAACTCTTCAAATATCATACTCACGTTTAAATCGATTTGTACTTTATTAACTTTGTATATCGTCTCACTGAGTGAATCGGTTTTTATGCTTTTTTTTTTTTTTTGTTTAGTGGTGGTTTTTGTTTAGGGTGGTCTAACTTAGGTTCCAAATCTTTGATTTACCCTATTTGTTCTTTAGGGAAAAGTTAAGAGTAAAACAATAAATTTCATGCAATTTCCCTCACAAACGATTAAATGATAACCCATTGATAAACAAAGGCCATAAAACAAAGGTTTATACTTTCTTTACCTATAGTTGAAGAAAGTACTAAAATATATATATTATTAAAGAGTAATGATAATGAAAATTTTGAATTAAGGATTCTCTGATGCAAACATAAAATTCATTCTAGTGGAATTTTTAATATACAATTTTACAAATTTAAACTTATTGCGGTTTATATAATATATATATATATATATATATATATATATATATATATATATATATATATATATATATATATATATAGTGACTCGTGCATTTGCTTTCGGAAAGCAAACTTTAAAAAAAGTTGAACAAATGATGAAGACAATTTTTTTTGTACATTAGTTACGCATTTGAAAAAGCCTTTCTTCACAGTCGTCGGAAGTCTCCGAGACGCTCGTCGTGTTATTTACACCACTAAAAAGCAAAAAATAAATTACTTTTAAATAAAAAAATACCACCTTCAAAAAATACCCAGGAACTAAAAAGCAAAAAATAACTGATTACACTTACATTCTATTTCCTACCCAAACATAGAAATGAAATTTATTTTACAATTCCAGTACAAAGATCAACTAAACTAAACACCGAATAATAAAATTAATACTGATTTAAATTACTATACGATGAATTATTTTAAATACTTAACTAATTATATACGATCTCTTAATTTTTAATAACCTTTTGAAGTCGGGGGCGTCCTATAAGCTACTACCTAACATAACTGAGTAGGTTTAGTTTTAAAGACTAATTTCGCGTATAGTTAAATTAGTGTTTAATTCAGGATTCGGTGGGTTGTCAGTTACGTTATATTTAAATCAGTTATTTTTTGCTTTTTTAGTTCCTGGTTTTTTTTTTTTTTAAAGGCGTTTTTTTTTATTTTTTATTTATTTTTTTTTATATTTTTATTTTTTTTTATTTAAAAGTAATTTTTTACGGACCGGTGAGATTATCCCTCCCCCTTTCTGTCTTTTTTACTTTTCTTTTTTTTTTTCTTTTGCAAAAAAGGGAAAAACTTTCGACTCGAAGACTGTCAAACACTTGTGAAAAACTTTTGCGAACGGGTGAGATTTTTTTTTTTTTCGTTTTTATAAAATAATAAAAATAATAATTGAATTAATAAATATATAATGTAAATTTTACTAGGTGTTAAAGAAGTTACAAAAAAATATTTAAACGATAAGAGTGAGATGAGTAAGTACTGTAATATTTATACATAAATAATAAACATTGTTGAAAAATCAGAGAAAACTAAAAAAACCACAAAATTCACATAAATGATGACTTTAGGATATAATCATAGTGTTTTCTTTTATTTTTCTTCTAGTAAAGAAATATTCTTACAAAAACCTATGTGTCAAATTTTTCTACAGACCGGTGCCGGTCCGCTACACCACCAGCTGAGAATCGGTGGCCTAGAAAGATGAAATTTGATATACAGGAGCAATTTTTACCGAATTTTGCAAATCTATTTTTGAAAAGTTAATTAGAAAAAAGTTATTAATTTTTCAATGTGATTTTTAGCAATTTTTACTTCTACAGAGCCCGGGATTAATTGAGTTATAGAAATACTTTTTGTATCCGAGTGTAGGAAATTTAATTTTATTCATGATGGGAAAAAATTCTAAAATAGAGCAATTTCTGCTTTATTATGCATTTTTAAAAGAAAGCTTTGTACCGATTTTCCTGGATTTATTAATTTTTTCCAACTCATCCCGTGAAATCGGTAAATGGCTCCATTTCGACTTGTAAGTAATATCGTCGTCTTTACAAAAAAGTTTTTAAAAGTACGCAATAGTTTATTTTTAAGTATTTTTAATACAGAACTCAACACAAGCTCTACCTCACAGCCAAAAACGTTTGCGGTCTTTAGTGACATAACGATATCGTCACTCCCGTATGGTCAAACTGCAGTCACCTGCTTTTCCTTTTTTTTTCATTTAGGAATTTTTTACACTCCCCCCCCCCCGCCCCCGGACTTTTTTATATATTTATTTTACATCAAAATCAAATTCTTTTAAATATCTTAATTCAATAAAACCAGTTTTTTTTTCTTTTGCAAACGCTATTTTTTTCTACACTATTGGAAACTTACAGCTTTTTCTTTACTTTTTTTTTTGTACCAATTTAATTAAATAAATAAATCGCACAGTTTTTGATACGATTGTTGTTTTTGTTATGGATTGTTTTGTTTTGTTATGTTTTGTAATTGGGGATCGGTTTAAAATAAACAGAGATAGTTGATCGCATAGATAGATAAATATAGAGATAGACATGCCTCGGTGGTGCAGTGGGTTAACGCGCTCTCGTATATTGCCTCAAATATCGAGATAGATCTACGTTGATCCACAGTCAGATATTGGTACAGAAAACATTTTGTTCAAATTAATATTATTTAAATAGATACAGATTGATAAACACCACCGCCCAATTTATTTAAACAGCCACCGAAGGCGGTAATCTTGGGATAAAAAGGTGAATGGCATAAAAAGTGAAGTACGTTCACTTTATAGTATCGCTGGTTAGTATAAAATAATTGCAGACCCCGAAGTGGTTTTTTGAGGGGAAAAAGTAGGAAATAAGGAATCAAAAATTAAAAAATAGGAAAAGTAGGAAAAAAATCACTTAAAAAAGTAGGAAAAAAAATAGGAAGAGATAGGACTACACACACACACTTCAAAACGACTGACAATAATTAGTATGAAAAATAAACTTGTGGAATCAAAGATATTAATTACAAAAATATGAAAGTAACCTAAACAAACCTTTTACCAATACAGTAATAAAATTTTTGTGAAAAAATAAAATGCAATATAGCAATCGCAAAAAAAAAAAAAAAAAAAAAAACTCCTATTTTGGTGCAATAAAAACCATTTTTGTTAAATATTTGTTTTGTCAAAAACGAAAATATTCCTTCCAGAGCATCCATTTATCATTTAAAAATACCAACACTTTCAGCTCCTGTTATCATAAACTATGATACAAAAGCAAAGCAAATATTAAATTAGTTTTAGTTAAAAATAATAAGCAGCTGACATGCATTCTTGCATAAACAGAGGCAGATGTTTGAATTTGAAGAAAAAAAAAAGGAAAACAACTGAAAATGCAGAACTAAAAATAAATGTGTTCTTAAATATGGGACATAAAATTTATAATAAAATAATTAAACTAAATAAATAACGAAATAAGTCAACTAAAGGGTTTGTACTATGTTATTTTTAGCATTCAACATACATTTTTGTTTCAGGCACATCATTTATGGGGGTCAATTTCTCCCCTCCCTGGCTTTGGAAAATTAATGCCTAGCTATACAAGTTTGTGCGGATTTTGTTTTGTTTTCAGATAAAATTTGCATTCAGTATACATCCTTCGCTAGCCACTTCCGGGGGGGGGGGGATCAAAGTGACGGGCCAGTTCTAATTTTAATCAAGCAATAAAAACGAATATTGTTTTAATGGTTTGATAATTTTTACCTCCTTCTTGTTCCAAAATTTTTGTCACGAAAAAAAAAGGAAACATCCATGCATGATAAACATAACATTTTTATCAAGGACAAAGATCAGTTACTAATGTTTCTCTGTGCATGAAAGGGAAGGCATGAAATTTATCTCAATCCTCACCATACAACAAAAATATTCATTCGGAAATTGTTCACAAAATTGAGAGTGAAGGGGGAGCACCTGGCATCAAATGCCTGCATATATCTCTTTCTCCCTCCCCCCTCCCTTTGATCAGGCGCACTAAGTACAATAACTTACAGTAGATACGCTGCATCGGTATAATGCCACACCCGAAAAGAGTAAGTCTGTCAAAAAAATTTTAAATGCTCAGAAATGTCGCATTGTCATAAACACAGCACATAAAAATGATGAGCAACTCCTCGATATTGATGATATATCAGAGTAGAAAATACCCATTAAAAAAGGGGGGGGGGGGAATACATATTAGTTTGTGGCTCTATCTCCCAACTTTAAAAAATGTGAAGAAATAAAAAACAAATATCGCATTTAAATTGATTTTCGATTTTTCTCCAAAAATCGGGTACGTTTTGCCCATCCAGGTTTTGCCGCTTTTTTTTTTTTTTTTTTTTTGCAAATACACTCTTTGCAAGGAAAGAAAATGAAATTTTATAAATTTTATAATCATGTTTACGATACAGAATGAACAATAATCATATTAATGTACGAAAAAATTTAGTTTCCGCGATTATTTTTGAAGCGGTCCGCTTGTGCGAATTTCTGTTATCTGTCGCTTTTATGCTGTACTAACATCAGAAAAATATGTACAGTGTACAAGTTTTTCATTTTTTGCTTCCTTATGTTCCTTTTAAAGTTTTACAATGCCTTTCTGTTTAAATAGAGCTCCATTTCACTTGTAATCATACAAAAAATTGGCGGATAGGAAATTCGGTTTTTTCCCGCATTTTTTGAACAGTCCGCCGTTTACTTTAATTAAAGCTTCTAATTGACAGGTAAATAATATATAATTGTATCAGAATGTCAGAATGTGCCAGTATTTTTTTTTTTTTTTTTTAGTTTCAGTAATACAGTAGAACTGAAGTCGGGGCGATAAAAAGAAAAGTCGATCATAAACGCCGCAACGGCAAAAAAGTCACTTACGAAAATTTAACTTTTAAACACGCAAACGCCGCCGCCGCGGCGTTCCTTCCAGATATTTATGTAGTCAGTCAATGAAAAGCTCAGGATCTGCTTAATTTTTTTGCTTTTCAAAATTTAAACATGTAGAAAATTATCGGTGCGGCATTGTAAAAATAAGAATCAATGCACAATTAGAAGTGCTATACTAAAGAAAGAAAAAGTAGGGGGAAAAAAGGAAAAAGTAGGAAAATAAGGAGAGAGCTCTAAAAAGTAGGAAAAAGTAGGAACTCTTCGGGGTCTGTAATTGTGTCCTTGTGCATAATAAGTACACTTATTTCAGAAATTTTTAGCTTATTCCCTATTATTTATGACGCACAAGGGCGGATGCAAGGGAGGGGCGGGGGGGGGGGGGGCGATCGCCCCTTCCCTGAGGGACAGTTTTTCAGTATTGAAGTCCTGAAAATGCAAATGTAGGCAACCGGGATTCTCCTTCCAGAAATGGGCAAAAATAATGTTTCAAAAAAGCAATTTTATACGATCGTTGGCGATGTTAGGAGGATGAGTCTGACGGCCTGCCTCCGGGCAGTTTGCAAAATTTAAGTCTTAAAGACGTAATTTTATATATGTGAGGTTGTGTTTAAGGGAAATATTGGGTTCAGTGACTTACCTCCGGTAATTTTTCGAGACTGAAGTTCAAAAAGTGCAATTTCAGACGAACTTACATGATGTAAGAGGCAAAGATTTCAAAAAATTCCCCCTGAACTATCACAAAATTGAAGTTCTAAAACAAAATTTCAGAGTACCTCTTTTAGCGAAGAAAGTTTGGGTACTTCCTTGACTAAATTTCTATATTTTAGTTGTTTTAGATAAAATGTTTTGGCTCCGCCCCCTCCCTCCCTCTAAGCTTAAACAGGCCAGATACGTAATAAAAGGTAAGTTAAAAAATCAACCGCCCCCTCCTTGGCGCATTTCTAAATCCGTCCTTGATGATGAAGAATGATCAAAAAGTTTTTTTTTTCTCAATTTGTTGCTTGTCCCCTAAATGCAAGGGTAATTTTTTTTTAACGGACAATGGACAACTAGAGCATGCACTTAATGTAAAAAAGTTACAGGACAATTGGTATCTTTATTTTCGAGAAATCCGGAAAAAAAAAAAAAAAAAAAAAAAAAAAACGTGAATTCTTAAAGTGTCCCAACATTTTTGGTTATATTTTTTCACACATTAGTCTGACCGTTATTTGAAAACAAAATTAAAGATTAAGTGCATAATAAGCGCTTGAAACGCCAGATTAGCGATATTTTCTGATGGGGTATAGTTCTCCAGTACATTGGATGAATAGTAATAGCACAAGTTTCGCAAAGAATAATCAATTCAAAGCTAATACATTAGCAAAGCAAATAAAGCGTAAATAGAGCAGCTAAAATATCAATAAAAAAGTTCACTTTTTATGTCTGATACTTCTTAAATAAATGATGAAAGAATCCTGATAGAAACAATAACAAGTTTATTAAGTTACTAGCGATACCTACCACCAGGGCTGCGGAGTCGGAAGGAAAATGGCCGACTCCGACCCCGACTCCGACTCCCGGATTTTGAAACGCCCGACTCCAACTCCAACTCCGACTCCGGATTTTTTTAAAATTGTATTTTTTCAACTCCCTCTCTCCCTTCAGGGGAAGGGGGAAAACCTCTAAACAGAGATTGAAGTATTAATTCCTTTTTATGAAAATTTCGCATTTTGTTTTTTATTGTAAACCCAAGACGCATACAACGTCAGAAATTCAATTTAAAAATCAAATTTTCCAATAGTTACGAGTTAAAAAGTGAGGATGACTTAAAAATCCCTTTTAAAAAATTTGAAAAGGATTATCTGTAATTTGCTCCCCTTTAATGTTTAACAAATAGACATTGATCAAATCGTGTGCTTTTAATTTTTGAAGGGAAAAAACCTTTTTTTCTAAATCCAAGTTCTTGAGAGGGGGTTTTTTGCCTAGGGTGACACCCATCTGATAGATGGTAACCAAAGTTAATTTCAGAGTTTATAAAAAAATATAAATACTTTAATTCTGAAAATTTTCGCGAATATATTTCATCAATAAAATTGCAACGAAAATAGGGCGCAGATACATCAGGAGCTAATTTTACACAAAATGCGGCGGTATACAAATTTGTACGAATAGCTTTTACTATACCTATGTTTCTCATTCGCAAAATTTTTAATTTAAATTTTATTTGCTGCTTTAGAGTTAACCTTAATATGAAGATTTTAAGATTAACTGCAATTATTGAGTGTTGTAATCAAGAAATCATTTACACTTATTTTGTTCCATACTTTTTAGTGAGAACCAAGCTTAGAAATAGTCTTAATAAAGAAAAAACCATTAGATTATTTCGTCGGATCTTTTGGATTCGTGCTTTCGCGCCAGAACTTTTTTGAATTTGCCGTTCACCCTTAAACGTTTCAACATTAGCTACGGGCCTCAACTTACTAATTTGTTACGTTTCTTTTACTATTTTACAACTGAGATCGAACAAAACACTATATTTCTATTTTTATTTGTAAGTGATTACTTGAAAATGTTAGGCAACAAAACCGTTTGCTGACAGTTGCTATTAGTTAAGTTAAAAAGTAAGCAAACTAGGGGGCGGCTACAGAAAGTTCTGTAAGCACCCAAGCTAGCTGATTGCCATAATGGCAGTTATTTTCTCATTAGTATCTTTTCATACATGTAATCGAACCAATTGGAAGTCAGTTTTTAAAAAATGCAAGGAGAGTCAGCGAAAGGGAAAGAAAAAAAGAAGCCCGGAGTCGGAGTCGGCATGTTTTCTAACAACTCCGACTCCAACTCCTTTACCTAAAAATCAGTCCGACTCCGACTCCACAGCCCTGCCTACCACTGCTTCGCCTGTGGTAAAATTTAAATGAAGATACAAGTAAGCCCATTGTCGCTTCTGTTACTATTTTCATAATATTTACGAATTTAAAACATGAAGTTCAATAGCAGCGAGTATAATGTTTAATTGCAATGCTATGTAAAATCTTACCAAACAACTACAAACGGTACAGAGGAAAAAAATAAAAGTTTTTTAAGAATGCTAATTAGCTCGAATTTGCTTCAGGCAAATTCTAATCGTATACTTCGCAATAAAGAATGAGACAAAAACGATTCAAAAGCAAACAGAATTAACGCGGTTGGGTTGGTTAACGAAAACTTGGTCGCTTGATAAGATTGGCAATAACAAATGGAATTTTTAATATTTTAAAAAATTATTTATTTTTTTAAATGTTTACTTCGTAGCTTATTTTCAGTTTTAATCACTCCTCCCCCTCCCACCGAAATTTTCAAAGTTTTGCATGCTGTAAAAAGGCGGCGAAAATTTCGCTTTTCTGAATTCAACTCGAAAAAATTCAAGATCTTCCATATCACCAAAGATCGTCTAAACTTTCGTTTTAAGAGATTCAATTTCGAAAAAATTTCCGCTGGAGACCACCGAAAGTTATCAAAGAAGGGTCCCCAAACCTTCTCCCGCTAACACTACCGAAGATCTTTTAAAACCTGCGTTTTAAAAGCTAACTTCATAAATTTAACTGACGAATGTCTCTCTGCCTCCCCCCCCCCCGCCCTCTTGCTAACATGATTAAAGATTGTCTTAAATTTAATTTTCAGGGCTTGGATTTCGAAAATTTTTCGGAGAGCTTTCTAAAAATCCTTCCCCTAACGTCATTGAAAGTCAACCAAAATTACGTTTTGGTAGCTTCAATTGGAAAGGATTGCCGGTCCCCTTAACGTCACCAAAGATAGCCTTACGACCGTATTTTCATGATTTCAATTTCAAAAATTTCCTGGGGATTGGCCCTGAATCTCTCTTTTCCCTAACATTACCAAAGATCGTCCAAAACTGTTTTTGGATCGATAATTTCAAAAATTTCGGACCCTCCCCCCCCCATAGGATAATAAGTGATGATCAACACACAGTTGCATTTTAAAACATTTAATTTCAAAAACGGATCGAGCGAGTGCCCTCCCTCCCCCCTTACATTACTAAAAATTGTCTTAAAAGCATTTTTAAAACTTCTTCAAATTAAGAAAATTTTTGGAGATGAATCTTTGAATTCCCTTTGAATTTTCGGGGGGGTTGGGTTCCCTTAACATCACCAAAAATCATCTAAAACTGCGTTTTTAGAGCTTACAATTTAAAGAATTTTCGTTGGCGAGCTCCCGAACTAACCTTTTATTAACATAATTAGAGATAACAGCTGCAGCTTCGAAAAATGGACGGGGGAGCATCCTCAAACCTTTTCTCCCTCTAACATTACCCAAGATCGTCAAAAATGCAGTTTTAAGACTATAAATCCTTAAAATTTTTGAGTAAGGAGCCATTGTATGACACATTTGATATACATATAAAAAAAGGGGGCCTTTAATTTAATGGTGCTAAAAATTCCTCCCAAATTCATTTTTTGACTTCGGAATGGCCCTGAGAGTTGGATCATGCCGTGGCAGCAACGTCTGACTAAGAGCAGCAAGTTTTAGTGTTGCGATAACAACACTTACTGCTAATCCTAAAGACGGTTTTCATCCATTTGACAAGATCAAAAAGAGTCCAAAATTAAGTTCTTAGTAGGGATGTGTCGTTCATGAGCGAACAGGTCAAAAAGAATGAATCCTTAAAATGAACGGATCCGTTCGTTCACGCAAAAAAAGAACGACCGTTCTTTTGAACGGTGAGCAGTTTGGTATTGTATTGATGCACTTGTGAAAAAATCGTATGTTTTTTTTTTTAAATTCATCTTCAAATTTTTAACTCTCAATCAATCTCAATGCAATACAATATATTCATTTCGAACCTTTTTACTTTCTGCTTTATTCATCATTTTTCCTTTTGCAGTTCATTTGCAATTTTCCAACGTATCCATTTTAGCAATGTTTCGTGTAACTTATTTGGCCACTAACAAAATGTTTGGACTTTTCACTTCCTCTCCCACACACCTGCTAAAATCCTTCCCTCGCTCTTTCGCTAAAATAATTTCTAAGAATACCCTTTATCACATTTCTGGCGATCCATTTCAGGGTGGCGACAGGAACTGGAAAAAAAAGTTCCCTGACTTTTCCCTGATTAAATTCGCCAAATTTCCCTGATTTACGTTATCAATGATAATGCTTTCCTTTCTTTGCCATATCTGAAAAGCATTGCATATTAAATAAAATGCAGTGTTTAGAACAATTTAAGCTGTTAATTAAAAATATATTTTGAAAAGATGCTCCTTTTTTTTTTTTTTTGGTAAAAATAGTGTATTAAATTATCGACAGAGAAATATTGTAGGAAATCTAAAACAAATACTTTACTTCTAGGAACCAGTTAACATAAGAATTCTAAGAAATTATTAAAAAAAACTCTTAAAGAAATATATAATCATGATAAAACTAAAACATTTAAATGGAAATAATCTTGAACTGAATTTTCAAGCTGTAGAATTGTTGCTGCAAGAATAACAAGTGATAGTTAAAGTATAGAAGTAATGTAGTTTTACTTATGTAAATAGTACTGCCGCGTGCTGGTAAACGGCAGTATCTGCAGAAATTAGTTTTCGAGACATTTGAAGAAATGTGTGGTGGATTCAATACTAACAATAGGAAAATGTTGGAATCAGATGTTTTTTCCCGCCTCTTTTTCAGTGGAAACCAAATAAGCGAGTATGTACAATAAAGATAACATACAATAGATGACAAAAACGCAAAAAAAAAAAAAAAAAAAAAAAAAAAAAAAAAAAAAAAAAAAAAAAAAAATTAATGAAAAATTTGCAGTTATTGCCCTTTACCTGCACATGGCAAAAAAGACATATTTATGTAAAACAAATTGAAATCTTTCAACAACCAGTCATATTGAGCTATTCTCTAAACAAGAACTTAGGTTTTAATGAATGAATACAGCATTTTAACTAGTAAAAAATAATAAAAATATTTACTTATGTACACAACTCAATTTCAAATTTATTTCATTAGTAGTCGAAAAAAAAACCTTAGATTACTTTTTAGTAACAAACAACATTGAAATTCAAAAACAATTATTAATTTTGAAATGTACATGGTTTTAAAATAAAAAAGTTTTAAAGTCTGAAAAAAAAAAAAAAACCCTTCGTGTAATCTGAAGTAACAGCGAATAATACCATGGCCAAAAAAAAAAAAAGAGAATCAGTCAAATTTCCATTTTAGTAATTAAATTAAAAATGCCAAGTGATAACTTTTAAGATTTTTTTCAGCATTAATTTAAAAAAAAAAAAGATATTTTCTTGAAATCGTGATAACAGTATGCTAATTACTTCAAGACAATGAGTAAAGGCAAGGGAGCAAAGTCATTAATGACGGCTTCCTCTTTGCCTGTAGGGTTGTTTATTTTACGTAGCTTGGAAAGCTTGGAAGGAAAATTCAAGCAAGGTAAAATAAACAACTTTACAGACACAGAAGCAATCTTAGGAAGCTCATCCTAAGATAAAATACTTTGACCTTGAGAAAAAAAGATGCACAAATATGCAGCACTGTATAATTGCACCTCATTCATTTTACTTTTTTAAGACAAATAATTGGTGGAAAATTCGTAGGGAATCAAAATACTTCATTTTGCAAGGGAAATTTTTTCTTTCTTTCTTCATTTGATCAATTTTCCCTGAATTTTTGTTATTTTTTAAAAATTCCCTGATATTTCCCCGATTTTTCCCTGAGTGATAAAGTTCCCTGACTTTTCCCTGATCTCCCTGATCTGTCGCCACCCTGCATTTGTCTTCTATGTCAAGATTAACCACCATTTTTTTTTGAACCACGTGGTCACTGTACCTCGGGACAGCCAAACATATTATACCTTAGGACACGTCCCAAGGTGCAACATATCCATGGTTCTTAATAATTAAGATATTGTTACAAATTCTGTAAATAGTAATTATTGTAGTAACGTAACCTGTAAATAGTTTCCCGTAATGAATATACAACCCCTTTTTCATATGGCTAAAATATACGACCCCTATTCCCTTTCTGTTCATTGATAAAATTTGATAACGGTCAACGCATTTCGAGAAGCGTGTGGAATATTTGAGAAAATTCTTTTCGGTGTATTTAAGCCGTTAGCGATGGATAAACAGTTGAGTTTCGATTCAGATTTCGAACTGAGTGTGTGTATTAGCTCTGTTTATAGCGAGGCATTTCGCTGTGTTGTTTTCGTATTTGGAAGTAAATACGTGTGTAAACGTTGAGTTTACGGTGTTGCGTGATAATTGCTTAATTGCTGATGAATAATTTTGCAGTTGTTGACGATCTTTCCTGTACATAGTGTAAATAAATTTCCTGTGCTTTTATCAAGAACTGTGTCTTCATTTCAAGAAAGTGGAAGTCGCACCGAATCCGTAACAACTGGCGCCCAACGTGGGGCTACTTCAGGACTTTCTTGCAGTAAGTGTGACTTTGGACATTTTTTCATAAAGACTTTTTAAATTTGGACTTTATTTTTATGGTGATTACTCGCGCAATGGATGAACAATTAAAACAACTTCTTGATGCAATCAACTCTGTTAAAAATGATATGGCGGCTAATCAAGAACAATTAAAAAATGATATGGCGGCTAATCAAGAACAATTAAAAAGTGATCTGACTGCAAGTATGTTGGCAAATCAAGACCAGTTAAAAAGCGATTTAACGGTGCTGAAAAGGGACTTAGCGTCTAACCAAGAGGAAATTAAAAACGACCTTATTTCGGTAAAGACTGTGATGGAAAATAAATTTAATGACATAGAGCATCGAGTTGATGCAATTGAAGAAAAATTTGATACCGTTGAAAGCCGATTCAATGCTGTAGAAAATAAATTTGAAGATGAAGATAGAAGATTTCATCTACTTAAAGAAGAGATCTTTAAGGACGTGGAAAGGAGATTGGCGACCGCGGAAAGCAGGTCTGTACAGTTTGGCGCTCCCACATCGGTTGCTCGACCGTCCATTAAACTTGCCACATTTGATGGGAAAACTTCGTGGCAGGTTTACAAAACTCAATTCATGATAGTGGCGGAAGCGAACGGATGGGACTCTGCTACCAAGGCCTGTCATCTTGCAGCATCCCTGAGAGGTGACGCTGCGGACATTCTCCAGACCCTTCCGGACAGCCAGCGCCTGGATTTCGCCGCCCTCACATCTGCGTTGGAGCTTCGCTTCGGTGAGAAGTGCCAGAAAGATTTCAGCCGACTCCAGTTGAAGTCCCGTTTCCAGAAAACTGGGGAAACCCTGCAAGAGCTTGCGGCGGACATCGAGAGACTGTCTCATCTTGCTTTTTACGACTGCCCTGCGGATGTTCGAGACAACCTGGCACTCAACTACTACATCGACGGGGTTCGAGATCCGGAAATCCAAAAAGCTCTACGGATGGCGGATGTCAAAGACCTGAATTCTGCCGTTGTGTATGCGATGAGATACGAGGCCGCCCAAGAAGCAACCCGTGTGGATCGCCATCTAATCCGGACTCAGGAAGCTGATGAGTCTGATTCCAGGTCGTCCCACCTCGCTGAACTTGAGAGACAACTCGGTGACTTGACAAGACATTTGAGCAGCATAACAGCCCAAAAGAAACAAGAGCAGAAGTGCTGGAAATGCGGTAGTGAAGGACACCTGCGAAGGAGTTGTCCGGCTCGCCAAGCTACGCGAGGGAAGGAAATCACCACCACTAAAGCTCTGCAGATTTCCTCTTCTAGTAGTGGCAGTGATGGACTTTTCATTTACGCACATGTAAATGGGAACCCCTGCAGACTTATTGTTGACACTGGAGCCAATGTGACAATCATTAGGACAGATGTGGCTCGTGAATTTGGATTGAAACTGCTGTGGACATCGCCACGCGTAAGTCTCCAGACTGTGACAGGTGACAAAATTGAGATTGACGGTAAAGTGGACTTGGAAATAGTGTTTGGGAATGCCACCTACCATCATACGGCATTTGTCGCTAATATCACGGACCCCTTCATTCTCGGATTGGACTTTTTGAAGAAATATGACTTCACTCTCGACTTCAAGACTAATGAGCTGCACTCGATGAGAGAAGACATAGCCGTTTTCCCTGCAGAGAGTGATGTAAAATCCGCTCATCAAATAATAGCTCAAACAGATTTATCGATTCCCTCAAGGTCAGAATCATTAATACCTGGCTCCCTTGAAGAAAGCAATAGTTTTCGATTTGGACTCATTGAATACCCTAACCTAAGCAATAGCCTAAAAGGAGTGCTGGTAGCATCTACGCTTGTGGACCTTTCTAAGGATGTAATTCCTGTGAGAGTCGCCAACGTGAGTGAAAGGCCAAGGAATATCCGGAAAGGCGAAGTGTTAGCAACTTGTACTCCCGTAAACTGCATCATTAGAAGAATCAATTCCCCCGAGACTATGTCTTCTGAGTCCTTGACATCGAAGTTAATTGGGAGTGCACCCTTATCGAAGGATCAAAGAACTGCTGCGGAACAATTGGTGGACGACTTCAAGCATCTGTTTTCATCTACATCGGAGGATGTTGGCCGTACGAATTTAACGCAGCATAGGATTTACACTGGAGAACACCCCCCTATTAAACAGCATCCAAGACGACTACCGTTCGCCAAGAAGGAAGAGGTTGAGACCCTCCTGAAAGAGATGAAGGAGAATGATGTAATCGAACCGTCATCCAGTCCTTGGGCCTCTCCCATCGTCTTAGTCCGAAAGAAAGATGGCTCCACCAGATTTTGTGTCGATTACCGACGGCTGAATGAAATCACCAAGAAAGACAGTTACCCTCTTCCACGGATAGACGACACCTTAGACACTCTTTCCGGACACAAGTGGTTTTCGACCCTGGACTTGAAGAGCGGCTACTGGCAGGTTGAGATACACCCTGATGACCGAAAGAAGACAGCGTTTACAACTGGACAAGGCTTATGGCAGTTTAAAGTGATGCCCTTCGGCCTCTGCAATGCACCAGCTACGTTCGAGCGTCTTATGGAGACAGTGTTAAGAGGACTTTCCTACGAATCCTGTCTGGTCTACTTAGACGATATCATCATCGTGGGACGCAGCTTCGAAGAACATCTGGCAAATCTTAGGAAGGTGCTGCAAAAGCTTAAGGAAGCCAATCTGAAGTTAAGCCCGTCCAAATGTAATTTGTTCCGCCGGGAAGTGAACTACCTTGGTCACATCATCTCTTCTGAGGGTGTACAAACCGATCCAGAGAAGGTATCTGCGGTCAGGAGTTGGAGTCGTCCCGAAAACATCCATCAGTTGCGAAGTTTCCTGGGGCTCTGCACGTACTACAGGAAGTTTGTGAAGGGTTTTTCCAACATTGCACGACCTTTGCATAAGCTGACGGAGAGCAAGCAAAAGTTTGAATGGTCCAAAGAATGCGAAGATGCATTTCTACGACTGAAGGAGGCTTTAACATCAACGCCTATCCTCGCCTATCCTCAGCCTGAAAAATCCTTCATCCTGGACACTGATGCGAGCAACGAGGGCATCGGAGCTGTTTTATCCCAAGAAATTGACGGAAATGAACATGTCATCGCTTATTGGAGCAAATGCTTATCAAAGTCGGAGCGAAATTACTGCGTCACCAGAAAGGAGTTACTGGCCATAGTGAAAGCTGTAGAACACTTCCATCATTACCTCTACGGCTGAAAATTTCTGCTTCGGACAGATCATGCCTCATTAACTTGGCTTTTGAACTTCAAAAAGCCGGAAGGTCAGATAGCCAGATGGATACAGCGGCTCCAGGAATATGACATGGAGATCAAGCATCGAAAAGGGTTATCTCACGGTAATGCTGACGCTTTATCCAGGAGACCCTGTCCTGAGAACTGCCACTATTGTTCCCGAATCGAGAAACAGTATGGAACGACTAGCCCTACCGCCTATCAGGTGACAGTGACTCCAATATCATCAGAACCTGATCCATGGAGTGACGACCAAGTTCGAAAAGATCAACTTGAAGACCCCGACATTAAACCAATTTTAGAGTTCATGGAAAGTGACAGTCGACGCCCTAGCTGGCAGGACGTTTCCATCTTCAGTCCTGCAACAAAAAGATACTGGGCTTTATGGAACTCACTCCATTTACGGAACGGCGTGCTACACCGGAAATGGGAATCTGACGACGGCAAAACATCTAGGTGGCAGTTACTACTTCCCCGATCAAGGATTTCAGACGTTCTGAAAGAAATACATAGTAGTGCGACTGGAGGACATTTTGGTGTCTTGAAAACCCTCAATAAAGTTCGGGAGCGCTTCTTCTGGAGCAAGGCGAAGGATGACGTGGAGAAGTGGTGGCATTCTTGTGACGCCTGTGCTGCTCGTAAAGGACCGAAGAAGAGAAGCAGAGGGAAGCTACATCTGTACAACGTTGGAGCTCCTTTCGAACGAATTGGGATCGACATCCTGGGTCCTCTTCCAAGAACTGCTGATGGGAACAAATACATTCTTGTTTCCATCGACTACTTCACCAAATGGCCGGAAGCATATCCCATTCCAGATCAAGAAGCTACCACCGTAGCAGAGACTCTAGTCCAACATTGGATCTCGAGATATGGAACACCTTTGCAGATTCATTCCGACCAAGGGAGGAATTTCATCTCTGCTGTGTTTAAGGGCCTATGTCAAATTCTTGGAATTGAGAAAACTAGGACAACACCACTACACCCACAATCGGACGGCATGGTGGAGAGATTTAACCGCACAATCCTGAACAATCTCTCGCTTATGGTATCCAGAAATCAACAGGATTGGGACAAGAAGCTACCTTTGTTCCTGCTGGCCTACCGCAGTGCTGTCCACGAGACTACCGGATATGCCCCATCTCAGATGCTCTTCGGACGAGAGCTTCGGCTACCATGTGATCTCGTCTTCGGTCGTCCTCCGGATGCGCCTTCATCGCCTGAGGAGTACATCCAGGATCTCCAGGCCCGGTTGGAAGACGTTCATAACTTCGCACGAGAGCGAATCAACATCGCGGCGGAGAAGATGAAGACCCGATACGACACAAGGTCTACTGGACATGAATTCAACGAAGGCGACAAGGTTTGGTTATGGAATCCCATCCGACGGAAAGGTCTTTCACCCAAATTGCAGTCGCATTGGGATGGACCCTACAAAGTCGTTAACCGACTAAATGACGTCGTAGTGAGGATCCAAAAATCACCTAATGCAAAACCTAGGGTTGTACATTATGATCGGTTAGCCCCATACTATGGCCATAGTTCATGAGTATTACGTAAGCAACCATGGTTGATAACATAAAAGTTGTAGATAATTTTTGCTTTTAATGTTTAGTAATATTTCTTGTTATTATTGTGTTTTCTGTATCTGTTAGTTATTAATTAATGTGTATATTTGTAAACTTGTGATAGAAGTTTGGCACCCTTTCTGGGGATTGTACTGCCCGGGACGTGCAGTCCTTGGGAAGGGGGCAATGTTACAAATTCTGTAAATAGTAATTATTGTAGTAACGTAACCTGTAAATAGTTTCCCGTAATGAATATACAACCCCTTTTTCATATGGCTAAAATATACGACCCCTATTCCCTTTCTGTTCATTGATAAAATTTGATAACGGTCAACGCATTTCGAGAAGCGTGTGGAATATTTGAGAAAATTCTTTTCGGTGTATTTAAGCCGTTAGCGATGGATAAACAGTTGAGTTTCGATTCAGATTTCGAACTGAGTGTGTGTATTAGCTCTGTTTATAGCGAGGCATTTCGCTGTGTTGTTTTCGTATTTGGAAGTAAATACGTGTGTAAACGTTGAGTTTACGGTGTTGCGTGATAATTGCTTAATTGCTGATGAATAATTTTGCAGTTGTTGACGATCTTTCCTGTACATAGTGTAAATAAATTTCCTGTGCTTTTATCAAGAACTGTGTCTTCATTTCAAGAAAGTGGAAGTCGCACCGAATCCGTAACAATATGTTTAGGAACATGGAAAAATGTTCTAATTTGATGTCTTTTAAACACATTTAATGTTTGATAGTAATTCATTAATTCATTATTTATGATTCATTATTCATAATTTAATTCATTACCGTGAAAAAAAAATCTAGTTATATTCTGTTTTTTGGTGCAAAATTGGTTTAAGTATATGGCTGTTTTCTGAATCATGAAGGGTTTCCATGGTACAACAGGATGTGTCCCAAGGTACAATACAAAGTTGTACCTTGGCACAGCTTGGAGCTCTTATTTTAAATAACTGGCAACATTTTGTTTTCTAACTGTCTGAATTTAAAAAAAAATATATTGCAGAAAAATATTGGGTTCTTTTAATGTGACTTTTAGATTTTAAGTTTGATTTAAATAATTGACGTTAAAAATTAAAATATGAAAAGTGTCCCAAGGTACAACACTCTCCACTACTGTGGAATAATTTTAAAGCTCCCTAATATTTAGATGAGTTTTTTTTTTTTTAATTAAGTTATCCAGTACTTCAGCTGAGTTATCGATATATTTGTTGTTACCTTTTTCACTATGCATCGTCTATTTGTAGTATTGTATGTCATATATACAGTATTGTAGCTGGAAAAAAAATTTCAAGGAACACACCTCTTTCTTTTGGGTAGATGTCATGGTTGGCAGATGCTTGTTTAGGGGTCAAAAAAGGTGAGTTTCGACAATTTGTGCCAGTTTTTATTTAGAAACCAGATGTTTACTTAAAAAAAAAACTTTGTTTTGAAACCAGTTTACAGTAAATTGGCTGTACCTACATTAATTCTTTTTAAATTAATGAAATCTTGTCTTTTTGAAAATCACATTCTGAATTGCTTTAAAGAACATTAGCTCTGTAATTACTTCAATATTTGCTTTGTAGTGTATCAAGAACTGCTTTCGCCTTGTTTACTTGCTGACTCGCAACGCTTTCCGAAACCTGTGAGGCTCCAAGTGGGTATGCTGCTCCCATCCACTGACAAAGAAGCAGCTTAGTTTTGCTTATCTGAACATTCTACATCTGACCCCAAATAAAATATATTTTTTCTCATGGGTATATTTTCCTGCCTTTAGATAATTTTAGTTATTTTTCCTTCAAAGAATAACACTCATCCAATGAAACATGGCAATTGTACGTGAGTATGTCATGCAGGGGGAGATCACCTACAATTTTTTTTTAAATGAACGAAGTCGTTCAAATGAAAAAATTGAATGAACAGATCAAAAGAATGAACAATCCTCTGATGAATGGATCATTAAAAAGAACGACATTGCCCACCTCTGGTTTTTAGGCACTTAATTTAGGACACATTTCGGGCCAGAGTCCCCGATCCCTGCTATCCTCCCTAATAACACTAAAGGTAACTTAAAGTTGCATTTTCAGAACTTTGATTTCAAAAATTTACGGGAGGACAGCAGCTGCTTATTCACCCCTTATGCTGTCGTACCAAACAGAAACGAAAATCATATTTCTTGGACTTGGACTGCAAACAATTTTCCCTGACGAACCTCTTTCCCTTGTATGTAACGTTTCCAAAGAGCAGGGCCCAACTGAAATTTTTGAAAACACTGGGCACAAAATTAATTTGGTGCCCCTCTTCCCAGAGCATATTTTATGTGGAGAAACAGTATAATATCTTGATACTTGCATATTACTCGTAACATATTTGTACTAAATTTGGTGGTACCTTATATTACAAAATATGTGCATTATAAAAAATAGAAGTGACATAGTATTACAGTAGCTAAACATGATAATATAAGATGTCATCAAACTCTGCCCATTGCAGTAAGCTCTTAGTATCAAAATCTATGGTGTAACCTTAATAGTGTTGTAAATATAGAATGAACTTGGAGTGGTTTTGGGATTTGCGAAAGAGATTAAATTTTTACAGGGATTTTTTTTCTTCTAGATTTAAAATTTACATCTTGCTATAGTGCGATATAAAATGAGTTTAAAATCAAAATTTTACCTACAGATTTGATGCCTTATAAATGTTGGTAACCTGGGCCGTTCCCCATGTGCCCATGCCTTAATCTGGCTCAGCCAAAAAGAATTTAAAATGCGTTTTAAGAAGAGAAAACTCCTAAATTTCTATCTCCTTCCTATAAACTCACTCTAAAGAAAATTTGTAATGGCATTTTTAAAGTGTTCTTATCAAAACTCTCAGAACCCCCGAACCTTCTCTTCTCCCCCAGTGTCATCAAGCGTAGTGTAATAATTTGCCCCCCCCCCAAAAAACCTTAATTTCAATAAAAAGTTGAAGCTTAGAACTAGAAGTATTTCGCAAACATTGAATAATTAGATTAAGCTTAATCATTTTTTCCCTTTTGTTTTGTAATAAAGTAACATTTTTTGGAAGTCTTTTTGGGTGTAACATTTTCTTATTACATAATTTAGGTGATTTACATACTATTTGAAAGTTATCTTTAATATATTCCAAAAGAAATAAAACATTGGAAATTATCACAACTTTGCTGATGTTATTGATAAAATCTAGGAGTGAAACATGGATAAAATTCTTGGTGAACCAACTTTTGATCAAAGTTGACCATCAAAAACTTGTAATTTATCTAAATAAAGTTAATTTCTTCAAAAAAAAAAAAAAAAAACTTAGATGCAGAGCATTAAAAAAAATTATGGTTATTTACGATGTGGTTTTACATTAATTTCTTTTAATTATGACCATTTTATCACATCCCAGGTCATTAACACATATGAAAAAGAAAATGCCATTAAGATATTTAAATCACTTTTTTTCTTCAAAAAATTCAGTGCAATGTGTTCTTTATTAATGTAATGTAAAACAACGATGAAAAAATTTGAATTTTTAAAAGAAGTTTTTGTATTTATAATTTACCTAAGTTGAAAAACCTGGTTTTTCAAGTACCACCAGACCTTGTCCCTCACATTAGTTGGAAATATCAGAAGTTATGACACTAACTAAATCAGACTCTAATGTAGAGAACTTAATGTCTACTTTCATGCATGCTCATTTTTATTTCATGCAGCACATGTAATATGAAATGCTGAAACAAAAGTTCTTAAGTATTTTAAACTTACCTTTTGTAGATTCAAGGCTAAAAATTAAACCATACAAGAAACAAAACATTGCTCTAGTTCTTGCAATGAATACTAGGTTACTTGTAATTCCAAAACTATGTATGCAATTTTCTTTGCATTAGTACTGCACTTCACTGGATTTGTCCATTTGTTGATGAATTTCTCCGTCACTTTCATTACTAATTCTCCATTATTTATTTTATCAAATGGTTGACTAAAATTCTTAATAAAACAAATAAAAATTTTTTAGATTTATTGACAAAGTTCCAAAATTATTTGATGTGCCCTGTTCTTTATTGGAAAGAGTTCAAAAAAGGGCTACTAAACTAGTAAGGGCTTTTCATATTTGGAGTATGATGCCAGACTTAAAAGGCTTAATATGTATAGCCTGGAGGAAAGGAGATACAGGGGTGGGATATGATTCAGTTGTTTAAATTTATCAAAATGAAAGATGTCGGGTTAATTTTTGCACAGAAAGCAGGAGGAGGGGTTATTGTTTTAAGCTACTCAAATCTCAGTATAATCTGGAAATGAGGAAATATTATTGCTTGAGTAGGGTTGCAGGCACTTGGAACAGCTTACCAGAAGAGGCTGTAATGAGCAAGATGGTGGATAGCTTTAAGAAGGTCATTGATCTTCATTGGGGACTAATAAATTGACTAGGACCAAAGTAGCTGGCCCAAGAGCCTGTTGCTCGTCGACGCATTTGTATTGTATTTGTATGTTTGTGAGTTTCCTAACTTACACATGAGAAAAGAAAGGGAGATCAGTATTTTGTCCAGACAAATAAATGTTAAGCTCTTGAGAGTAAATAATTGGTAATAAAAATTGCTGCTTAAACGAAAGCTATTTTGTTTAAAAGTAAATTATGATATTTCAGAACCATTGGAGCTACGAAAAAGCATCATGCCTCAAACTTATCATTCATCAATGTACTTGAAACTAACAAATAAAATGAATTTTAAATATGAATCTAAACGAAGCATAAAATAAGTTCTAAACAAGAAGTTCCGTCCAGAACTAAACAAGTCTATCGACTCTCTAATATCTGTTCAATATTCTCAAAATTAGCTAAAATCGCAAATTATTTCAAACATAACTTTTTAACATTTTAACCAGATTTTTAGAAATAAAATCTGTTTGCCTCGCTAATCTGAAGAAATAGATGAGTAAAAAATAAATAAACAAATAAAGTAGCAACACCTTTCAAACAAAGCAGCTAATATATATTTTTTTTCCATTAAAAATATCTTAAATCGCTTTCAAAAAGAAAAAAACAGAATTAAAAGAAGTAAGCTCATTAAAATAAATACACTGTCACAAATAAAAAATCATTTGTTTTCCCCCTGTTTCCCAAAGGTAATTAAAAATGAATAAATGTACTTTAAAAATAAATAAAAAACAACAAAATGTCAACTTAAAAAAATAATTTTCACTATCAAAAAAAAAATATCCTCTGCTCATATCTTTATGTAGAAACATAAAGGATTCCAAATTTCTCCGCCAAATACTGAACACATAAGTTAAAACTTTAGCGTGAAAATGAAAACAAATCATATCAACAATAACTATTTCAAAGTAAAAATCATGGCTGTGGAGTCGGAGTCAATCTCACTTTGGGGTAAAAGAGTCATATTCGGGAGTCGAAGGTTTTTAAATCAAAGACTCTGAGTTGGAATCGATTAATTTCAATTTAAGTCCACAACTCTTCAATGTTTGCGGAGTCAGAGTTGAACTTATTTTGGGAACAAGGAGTCTGAATCAAAGACTTTACATTTCCAAAAGTTGGAGCCAGTTATTTCTCCTCTGTGCCTAAATTTTTGCCAAAGCTAGTAAGGGGATTAGAGTCGGAGTCCCAGGAATTTTCGGGTACAGGAGTCGGAGTTGGAGTCAGGTGCCTCAAAGTTCTCGGAGTCAGGAGTTGTTCGTCAAAATCTATTTCCAACAAAATTTGTTTGAAGTAAATCCACCTTTAAGTTCGGAATCTATATCGACTTTCAGTTTCTTGGTAGGTGCTAATGTTAAGGGATTTGAACTGTTCAAAATTGAACGGAAAATTGTTCAAATCAAAAAGATATAAAAAAGATATTTTTTATACATGTTCTTCATCAAGAGCTTTTTCTAAGAAAGTTTGTTTGAAGTAAATTCACCTCTAAGTGCAGGATTTACATTTGCTTTGAATTTCCCCGTAGGCACTAATGTTAAGTTTTTTTGATCTGTTCAAAATTGAACGAAAAATTGTTCAAATAAAAAAATGAAATATGGGAATGAGGTGTCCTTGCCGAGATCTTTCAAACAAAAAACATTTGTTTGAATTGGACTTTTCACTCAAACGTTGCTGCGGGGGGGGGGGGGGGGGGGGGGTCATAGAGAGACAGAGATTTGCCCCTATCTCAATACCCCTACTTTCCAATATTTGATTTTCCGATTTGTATTTAGTTATTTTATTTATTTTTGACTTTTTTTTTGCAATATTTTTAAAGATGCATTAAGCTTTCTTTCATGCTTTTTTCTTCTTACTCTGACTTTTACTGGGAAAGTAGGCTAAAAATAGTCAAACCTTGCTGTAGCAAGCCTGGGATGTAACTATCTCCTGGTTGTAACAAAGTTTTTAAAAGGGTTCAAGTGAAATCCCATACTACAAATGTATTTTCAAACACTTGACTTTCAAACACTAAACGCTAGATAAATCATATAGCAATCCAAAAATTGAAAACATTTAAATGCAATATTGTTGGGCCTTTCTTGTTTCTTGTTTTCATAGAAACAAAAACCTTCTTGACACATTAAACATAAAAAAAGGGAAGTTTCATTTGTTTGAAAATTTTTATAACTTAAACATAAGAAATTTGAATTTATATTTTTCACGATAATAGTTTTTATCAGAATGAATATATAGGCTATTTAATAGAGTAATGTATATCCTATATTTTGAAGAAGTTTCAATCTATACTTGTTTTTTTTTCCATTTTACTGGTCACTGAAACTTGACCCCCTTGCACAAATTTCTAATCCGCCCCTGTTCCCTAACCTCGGTTTATAGGCTTTTCTGTTTCCATACATATAAATGATCTTTTGACCAAGTTCCAAACAAAAACAGTTGGTCCTTTATTTAATGATGCTCTACTTGATGTTGATCTCAATGTAGATAGCAATGATGCAACTTACAATGCAAAAATAAAATGATGTTGAAGTACGAAACTGAAAATATCATTTCATATGCCTGAAAATGTTCATGATTTTTTCTTTCTTGTTTTATTTATTTTTTATTTTTTTAGCAAGCTCTGAAAATATTCCATGACATGTCCAATGGAGGTAAAAAATGTAGTGTTAAATCAAGTTATTAATAATTACAAATACAAAAGTGACGACCAGCAACAGGCTGTGGGCCCAGCTAAACTGGTCTTAGTCAATTTACAATCCCCAACTTATCAGACTTAGGAATAAAAAATAATGCCGAATAAGCAAGAATACTGTCATGGTCTCTTCTGATTTGATAAAAATAGGGGTGATAAAGATAACGATGTGAGGGTACTTTTGTTTTTTTTTTCAATCTGAGGGTACATTTGCTTTTTTTTCAATCGGGACTCATTGACTCATTTGTTAGATGCGTTGGTTGACTTTTTTTTTATTTCTTTTCTTTTTTTTTTAAACATAAATTTATTCCTTATTGAATCTAGGAAAATAATATCACATTTATCAAAAATACTGTCGTTGTGCATTTTGTTTCAAACAAGTTTACAGCAGTTTTTTTGTTCCAATTCAATAAATAAATAAACACTAACCGCCACTTATAAAACCTCTGGATTATAAAATCAGCAGCTTTTTAAAATGAATGTGGAAGAATCAAATCATTACATTACCAAACCATGTTAAAACCGTACTTTGATAAAATCAATCTTGCCATCACATAAAATAAAGCTTTTAGCTAGCATCTGCTTCTAAAAGCTTTATTTTTACTGGAACTAGCCATATAAAGCATTGAAACCTAATAATAAAAATTTCGGAGATTCTCTGAGACACACTAAAAAAGGAAATGTTAAGAAATGTTTACACAGACCAAGTTCACTTCGCACTTGCGCAGCAAAAATAAAACCCAAACTAACCATTTCTGTGCAAACACAAAGTGAAACTATAAACACAAACCAAAACTTTTCCCTATTTCGCGCTCAAAGAAGACATTGGGGCATGCCTCCTTAACCCATCACTCCTTTTTCAAATCGAACCGCTTGTGGCTGCTTAGTCGCGACTTTCGAAGTCAGTAAAAGTAAAACAAGCAAGTAACACGCCTGGCTAGAGATGCCTGGCTAGAGATGAGTGTGAGATTCAGAGACTTCAGATGACGTCATTTGATAAACACGGAAGACAACTTGCATTCGATGACCATTCACTCAACAAAGTGTGTAGAAACAAATTGCACAGCTGAACTTTAGTCGAACAACACTATGGCCAGAAACACAATAGGAAACAAAATGGCGTTTAGACGAGACTTGCGGAAAATGTGTCTAACGGTCGAAGGGGGATAGAAAGACTGGTTCTGCTCATAGGGTGCAATTGCAAGCAATAAAAAAAAAAATCCTGGATTTTCCAGTAGCATAGCTATTTTTCTTAAACAACAACAAGGTGGGGGGGGGGGGCATATTTAATGCTGCTTTTTTAATTAATTTCACTGTTAAAGCTATCATTCAGATACTTTTTAAGGATTTAATTATTTTAAAAAAAAAATCCTAAGACATTTCAAAAAAGGTGAGAAAGGTGACAAAAGTTGCAAAAGGTGACTAAAGGTGAGAAAGGTGACTGACTCCTCGGCCTGAACTAATAATAACAATGTTGTATAATATTTATAACAACAATGTATAAATAAATAAATAAAACTTTTAATTTTGGTTGGGGTGGGAAATCCCACCTTATTTTTTCCCCTTAGTGTTAACCCTGTCATGTGCAGGTTGAATCAACAATAATGAAATTAAGTAGGGAAACACAGATGTGTCAGGTCAAAATACCTAAAGAAGGGAAATTTTTTGGAAGATGAGGAGAAAATGTCATTGCAATACTGCCGTGTGCAGGTAAAAGGCAGTATCTGCAAAAATGAGTTTTCGAGATATTTGAAGAAACGCGTTTTGGATTTAATACTAACAATAGGGAAATGTTGGAATTAGACGTCTTTTTTGCGCCTTTTTTTTTAGCGGAAACCAAATAAGCGAGCTTGTACAATAAAGATAACGTACAATAGATGACAAAAATGCAAAAAAATGAAAAATGAAAAATTTGCAGTTACTGCCCTTTACCTGCACACGGCAGAATAGTTCTATATGTGTGACAAACATGTATTAACAACACATTTCAGAAATATATAAGTTCTGAAACTTGCCACGTTTAAGTTAGCATTTAAAATTAAGTAACTTGTCTTTATATTCAATTTTCATTATGCGATCAAACAACACTTACATACATATTTTTCAAAATCAACTATAAAAGGTTGAGAGACTCTCGGTTATTGTCCTCATTTTCAAAGTGGAATAGTTGTGACATTTTTCAAGTTCACTATTTTAAAAGATTAATTGGTCAATAAGTGCTAAAATATAATGGCTTTTAATGCCAGATAGTTGTTTGATTTCATTAGAAATTTCATTATGTTTTTAAAATGTGCATACAATTTTTAGCCTACTTTAACAGTAAAAGTCAGAAAAAGAAGAAAAAAGCATGAAAGAAGGCTTAATGCATCTTAAAAATATCGTAAAAAACAAAAAAAAAGTCAAAAATTAAAAAAATAAATAAATAAATATTGAAAAATTAAAAATTGGAAAGTAGGGTATTGAGATGGGAAAAATTGTCTGTCGGTCTGTCTGTCCCCCCCCCCTAATAACTTTTGAATGAATAGTCCGATTCGAACAAACTTTTTTTTATTCGAAAGATCTCGGCGAGGACACCTCATTCCCATATTTCACTTTTTGATTTGAACTATTTTTTGTTCAATTTTGAACAGTTCATAAAAACTTAACATTAGCGCCTACGGGGAAATTCAAGGCAATTCCGAACTGTGAGGCGAATTTGCTTCAAACAAACTTTGTAGGAAAAAGCTTTTGATGAAAAACTATATAAGTATAAAAAATATCTTTTCGATTTGAACAATTTTCCGTTCAATCTTGAACAGTTCAAATCCCTTAACATTAGCGCCTACGGGGAAACTGAAAATCAATGTAGATTCCGTACTTGAAGGCGGATTTGTTTTCAAACAAATTTTGTTGGAAATAGCTCTTGACGCCAAACTACAGAATTCGACTCCGAGCATTTAGGGGCACTTGACTCCGACTCCGACTCCTATGCCCGACAATTAATCACACTCCGACTCCCTGACTTAGACTCTGACTTTGTAGCTTTGGCAAAAATTTATACACGTAGGACAAACGACTGACTCCGATTCTTAGATATTCGACTCCGACTCCTTTACCCCAAAATGAGATTGACTCCGACTCCGCAGCTATGGTTCTGACTGTGAAATAATTATTGTTGATCTGACTTGTTTTTATTTTTACGCTAAAGTTTTAATTTAGGTATTCAGTTTTCGGCGAATAAACTCGAAGGCTTTTTTTTTATATAAAGATATGCGCAGACGATTTTTTTTTTTGACAATGAAAATTATTTCTTTAAGTTGACGTTTTATTGTTTTTATTTATTTTGGTAAGTGCATTAATTCATTTAAAAAATTGTTTTTGGCAACAGGGGACAAAGAAACGATTTTTTTTTGATATGATTTATTTATTTTAATGAGCTTATTAATTTTAATTATTATTTTTTCGTTTTGAAAGCTGTTAAAGATTTTTTTAATGGAAAAAAGTGTATTAGCTGCTTTGTTTAAAAGTTGCTGCTATTTTTTTTTAATTGTACGCATTTAATATTTTTAGATGAGTGAGGATCAGGTACTAGAAAGTAGTATGGGTATACGGGAAAGTAGGCTCGTCTAGTTCTAGACAGAACTTCTTGTTATTTCATTCGCAATGTGTTTTATTAGATTACTTTAAAATTAGCTATACAGATTTTTTTCAATGAGTAAAAACATAACTGGATACATGAATTAAATGACTACCAGGAAGAAAACAAAACAAAAAAAAAAAAAAATTAAATCAGTAACTAACCCTCTTTTAACTGAATTACATTTAAAAAATAATTACAATAAATGCAGTTTAAAAATTACATAATTACCTTGTAAACTTGCAACTGAAGATTTCTGGAAATCCAATTCCCTTACTAGATCTGACTTTTCATCATGAACATCAACAGTAGACTTTTGACACGAATATAATGCTTTCTCCAGGGATGCCTTCTCTTCTCTTAAAGCAGATATAATTTCATTCATCTGCACTGTTTCAGTTTGAATGGTATCAAGCTTGTGGGAAAGTTCAGATTTTGAGCGAGTTAAATCATTGTTTTCTTCACTTACTTGATCAATTAATTCTAAGTGTTGTTTCAACTCTTCTCTCAGTTGCTCAATTTCAGCTTCAAAATTTTTCCTTTGGGTTGTCAGCTATAAAAAATAAAAATAAATTTAAAAAATACAGTGGAAAAAAAACGTTACATTACATAAAAATACAATACTAAAACAATTGAAAGATTTTTATCACAAATGTTGTACAGTCAAATCTCAATAACTTGGAAGTCCCAAGGAATCGGCTAGAACCTTTGAATTATTTTTATAGTCTGACTGCAAACAAATGACCCTTGTCTGTCCTTTGAGAAAACGAGTCCATTCCCCAAAATAAGTTGAGAAGGAAGAAAGGGGGCATGCCATATTTTGGAGTTGAGCAACATTTTTGGCGATATGAAAAAAAAAAGTACTCCTAGTATATTTTCGTTATGTTATTATTTAGACTTGAAAAGTTTAAGTTGCAGCAGTAACTGCATCGAGTAGGCGAAAAAGTAAAAATAACAAGCTTTGCATCCTTTTTTGCAACCCTACTCTCATTAATTTACAATTTAAATTAATTATAGGAGGCATTGTTATACCGGATCAATGGATACTGAAAGAAGTAAAACCACAATCCACTCACTTATGTAGGATGTGGCCTGTCCAATGAGACATCTGCCTTGACAGCACAAAATTGAAATGTTACCTCTTTGTCTAATTTCTTCAATTCCGGTGTGACATATTCAATCTCTAGAACCAATGACACACTGGCAAATTCCATTCCAACTTTCCTCTCCATATCGCCCCTTCACAAAAATGTACTATTCTGAAACAAGGCAGAGGCAAGGGTCAACTTTTCATGGTCAGGCTTTAGTTCCAGTTACAGGAAGTTCTCTCAACTGTCTCAAGAATTTATGACCCAATGAAACTCGAGATAAAGTAATACTTGATTTATAAGGCTTTGCATTATCGAGATCCGACTGTGCATGCATTTTATTATGTACATTAATTCAAGTATTAATAATAATAACATTTTTTTTACCTTAGTAATTTGATTGGAAAGATCGTTATTGCTAATAGTCAGCTGATTTTTATCTTCCTCAAGGTTACATTTTATTAACTCAATCTCTTGTAATTTAAGCACTAAATTTCCCTTTTCACTTTCAAACTCTGAGCATCTGTCTCTGAGCTCTTGCATTTTTCTTTTCAGTTCCTTTTGCTCTTTCTCAATCTCGAACCTGCTGCTGGATTTATTAGCTTTGAGCATTTCAATTTCAGAGGTAGCCTAAAGAGAATGTTTTTAATTACTTGACATAACTTCACATAAGTATAAATCTACAAGAAATTTTGCAAAAAGTGCATGAAGCTTATAAAAGAAAAATTAAAGAATTAACAAAACATCACAAAGTTATCTTGAAATTAGAATTAGATTCATGGCATAAGAGGTGGTGGAAAGTAAAAGGATGTAAATCAACATTTTAGAGTTTTGAGTAAAATGCATTTAAAGTTCAAATCCTAGGTAGGCTTTCATTGATTTTTTTTTCTCTGAACAATGCTGTATAGCAGCATCTACCAGGGATACTAGTACTAACAGTACTTTCAGCAATTTTAATGCCTGAGAAACAGGTATAGGACTTCAGTCCTGAAAGCTTGTCAAATAACCAAAATGTGTTTCAGAGTTTATCTTTGAATAAAATATAAATGGTGACAATATAAATGTTAAATAAATTAGTCAGTTTTTAATAACTTTTTCAACTTTGAACAGAAACTTTGAACAGAAATGAGTGCAAAGCAACTACTTACATCTGCTAGCAATTGAGAAAGGTCATGTTTTTCCATACTCAGAGATTCATTTAAATTTTGGACAGACATCAATGATTCCCTCACAACATTTTCTTCATCTTGCAATTTTTCAAGGCAGTTCTTCAAATCAGAGCATTGCTTCTCCAAATTAGAAAGAACAGTTGCTGAAAATGCATAAAATAACACATTGAACTCCCAACTGTTTCAATGCAGAATGCTAAGTAAAGAGTTTTGTTTTATATTTGTTAAGTTAATACATACTAGAAGATAGTCTTTTAGATCATAAAATAAATTGTTATAAATATTCCACTTTTTTAAAAATATATCTTCTGCTACAAATAACAATATTTACCAAAGTTGTGCTTTTCTTGCTCTAATAACTCTTTATCTAAAGCAGTTTGATGTAAAGTCTCTTGTGCATTTTGATAATCTTTCCTCACAGTATCAAGGGATTTCTCAAGCATCTCGATTTTATTTGAACTATTTAAAAATAAATTGCAAATGATTAATTTAGCAATAATGTACTTGAAACAGCTAAGTTATGATAAAAACTTTATAAATACAGTAAATATGCACAACTCAATTATTTAAGCTAACTCGTTGTTCATCATGTTTATGATTTGAACATAATAATAATATTGAGATAAAAAACTATTCCGTATGCAAATTTTCTCAACTCTACAGATATTTTTTAAAATAGGATTTGATTTTGCATATTAAGAGGATTAAAGGTTTTCTTTTTGATTAAACTATTAATTCTCAATAAACTAAAAATGGAGATTTAAGCACTACACAAAACCACCAAGCAGTCCCAAGTTATGAGAATAGAAGATAAAGTATTTTCAATCACTATGTACTGTTAAAATTATCTGCTAACCATGCTACATTTAATCCTTACATAGTCAGGCCTTTTCACAATTGCACATCATATGATTTTGGATGCACAATATTGACTTTTAGAAGATTCATAGTTTTGAAGAACTTATCACAATTTTCAAGTTCATATAAGTCCAGTGGTCTTCAAAGGATCGACTAAATCCATGGTAGTTCTGCAAATCCAAAAAAAAGAGAATAAAAAAAAAATACACTAGCTGATTAGTGTATATTAAGTAAAGAATGTTTAATCAGAGACGCAGAAATTTTCCACAGCTACACCTCCTCAGTACACAGAAGCTTTCTTTAAGTTTTCCCCCAACTGCAAATGCATCAAAAAAGCTAGCCAAGCAACATTATGTCCAGATCTGCCTAATATGCCTAATCAATGCTATTTGCAAAATTTACTGCATAAAGATATAAGAAATGCTTAAAAAATATGAAGGCTAACTGATAAAAAGAAAAATCCATTTTACGATTTCTTAAAGCAATAACATAATTTCTGAAGATTTTTTAAAATTTATTATACTTATTTTTTGATTTTTTAAGTAAGTTTCAGACCAAAATTTCCTCTGACCCTAGTTTTAGGCTTTTGGAAATGCAAAAAAAATCTCATTACAGAAAATACCAATACCTACCGATACCAAACATCAGTTTCAGTGAAATAAATGTTCAGAACTGTTTTAATTGTCATTGCATTGATTGAATTCCATTATACAACAAAATTCCAATTCCGATGAAAGGATATTGCTCTTCTTTGAAGCTCATTACAACAGAATTTAATTGTATTCTACCGCCCCCTCCCCCCCCCTGAAATTAAGAACTAATGTGAATGTGACTGAATATAAAATCAATAAAGCTATACTTTTACAATTTGCACAAAAAAAGTCCAAGTACACTGCCATCACCAAACGTAATGCAAAAGTAGCTGACCCTAGGGTTGGGAGTTGAATGTTATTTTACATTATTTTTATATTAAAATTTTGATGAAAAATTTATTTTTCTTTTATTATATTCATGTAAAATAAAACATATTGATCTTATAACATCTACTTTAAGCATAATTTTAAGATATATCTCTCAAAGATGGGTTGGAGTAAATAAACGCCCTAAATTCAAACTATTCTCCTGGTTAAAAATAAATAAATGAATACTAATAACAAAAAAACTAAATAAATATGGCCCATAATAAATTAAATTATTTCAAATGCCATAAAAAATCTGGTGGGGTGGGATAAAATTACCTTCTGTTGAGTTCCAAAGATAAATTTTGTTCAGACAACTTTAAACTGATTTTTTCAGCACTACATTCCTGAATTTTTGACTTCATTTCTTCTTGAACTTCCAACAGATGATCTCGATCAGCACGAAGACTCTCTATTTGATCATTCAAAGATTTTATCACAGTTTCTAAGCATGATGTAGTCTTATCTTCAGATACATCTCTGTTTTTATAGTCATCTTTCAAAAAGTTTTGAATCTTTAAATTCCTGAAAATGAGGAAAATTTAATTTAGAGAGATTATGTAACCTAAAGATCGCATTCCTAAACTTAAAAATTTAATGCGAGTTTTCAAGGTCATATGACAAATAATGTATCTTATATCTTGCTTATTTAGATGTAAGGAATTTTTTGTCTACTTTAAGTGAAAAGAAAAAGGATGAAATATCAAAGCACAAATACTGTGGTTAGAATGTGAGAAATAAAGTCATTCTATTGTAGCTCTGAGTAAAAGAAGGTTTTGTAAAAAAAAAAAACACAAGGTTGTGTACATTTTAGCTTTAAATGCAGGATTTAACACAGGTACTTCTTTATCATAAATCAACTGTCATCAAAAGTACCTCGTAATGTGTTTTAAAGTAACTTGAAGCGACTTACATCAATTTCATTGTACATTTACGATTGGTTTATTGAAAAAAAAAGTAAACTACATGCATGGACAAAAGATAGTAGAAAGTTTCTGGCCGCTGGTCCAATCAGTCAAATGGAAACTGTCTTCACCGTGATCATTCTCACCTTCATTACAGTCTAGATTAGTGGACATTTTTTCTGCACTCCTAGTTGCCAATGTATTTTAACATTGCTTTGAGTACATAAAATACACTGGGAGCTCAGTTATTTCATTCAAGGACTGCATTTTCATGCGTATTAGCACAAAACTGCAGTCCTCAGATGGAATAACTGAGCTTGGTGGTGTATTTTATGTATTTCTGCCTTAGCCTTGGTTTAGGGCGGTAACTTACTGCAATATTGCTTTGAGTAGTTGATACAATGAATAAAGGAGTTAAAGAGGCACTAAAAGCCATACTCAACCCTAATTGTAAAATTTTTGACTTACACCACTAACATTCAAATCCATCCATTTCTAGTGCGAGGGAAAATGATATTGTACAATCCTCCACTTTGTAAAATAAGCAGTGTAAAAAGAAATCAACTAAAGAACATTGCAGAAGTCATGAAGTTGAAGATTTTAATAATTCTCTCCAAAAGTTAAGCATATTGTAAAATTCATTCCATTGATTAATCTGAGAAGACGGAAGATACGAGAACATCAAAACTGACATAATAATTTGTGAAAGGAAGTCAGTTGAACATTGTCAAAAAATATTCAAACACATTTGCTCATTTCTATGTTCTTATTTAGAATCCTAAAGCGTCATTGTTACACAATTCATATGCAGAAATGTTCATATGTCAATATATTCATAACAAGGATAATATTATCTTGTTCAGATTCCTATAAATTTGTTATTACTTGTGAACTTGTAATATAAATAATTTGATAACATTTACTCCTAGTCACTCATTTTTTAATTAATTTTTACTACCACATGAAAACCTAACTTTTCGTAAACTACTAATAATATCTTTGAGGTTGCGATCCCATGTTGTAGTGGGAGGTTTTTATACTGCATAATTGCTGCAACAGAGCCGTCAACAAAGCAATCTTTAGTCATCTTCATCATAATATTAGAATGTACTATTGTCCTTGATTAAGCCCACACACAGATTAAAGAACATTAAAAAAAGTTAATGGTATTCAAAATTGTACGATTATTTCAAATAAGTAACTAAGATATTCACATAACCATTCAAAAACATAAAAAGTAGAAAACAATTGCAACATGTTTAAAGAGCCTCTGGAAATAAAATATGCTTGGTCATAGTATTTAACAATAAATAAAGTAAAACTAAAGCATTCTTTTAAGTAGAATCAGAGGGACGTGATTCAGTTGTTTAAATTTATTAACATGAAAGATGTTAATGGGGTAAATTTTTGCACAGAAAACAGGATGAAGGGTCATTGTTTTAAGCTTTTCAAATCTCAAGCAAACCTGGAAATCAGGAAAAACTACTATTTTAGTACAGTTGTGGGCACTTGTAGAACAGCTTACCAAAAGAAACTGCAATGAGCAAGGGGGTAGATAGCTTTAAAAGGTTCATTGAGCTTCATTAAGGCCCAATAAACCGGCTAAGACCAATCCACCTAGGCCTAGAGCCTATTGCTAGTCATCACATTTGTATTTATCATTCATTCAAAGTAAAGTAATGTACGTAAAATAACTCACAAAGTTTCGAATTGAGAAGAAAGTTGAGAATTCAGCTGTTGCATTTTCTGCCTCTCATCTTCTAGAAACTCGATTGTTCTTTGCTGCATTGAATTCTGCTCTTTTAAAGAAGTCACCTTTAACTTTGTTTCCTATTATCACACATGAATACAAGACATTTTACAAACAAATAAAAGCAACCGGGCATGGAAAAACAAATATTTCACAAATATCTGACTCACCTCCACTTGATTACGATACTTCTGAAATGCTTTTTTGATCGCCTTGACAAGAGATTGTAACTGTAGAGAATTTTCTTCAATAAATGCTTTTTCAATATTTTCAATTCTGAAGTTTTCAAACCTGAATACAATTATTCAACAGTTTTGTTAGAATACTGGTGGTAATTTAATTAACAAGTTAATCAAAATTATTACTTTTTAAGACTTTTAAGCATATAACAAAACATTTCTTTAAAACTCTTTCATTATTTCTACCGATAGTTAAAATGAAATAATTGTTTATGCTTGTATTAACAGAAAAAGAAGGTTGCCAAAAATGATCCTAACAGGCAAAACAATTCGTACATGTTTCTTCCAGGCTAGTAGTGTCTAATAAAGAAGAAACAATGGCAGTGGTTCAAGGGATTGCAGTATTATGTACCTGAAAAGGATTCTTTTTAAAAAACAGGGATTTATAAGATGACTTATTATAAGATAAGCAACAACTTTCTTATTTATTTGACATACAGTTTTTCATGGACAAAAATGTGACTTGGTTTACTTAATAGAGTATGTGTTTAAATGTGAATTACACTTGCTAACCTAGTTATGTTTCTTGCTACCATCCAGTTATATGACCTAAAGTGGGCAATCATGTTGGTGGATAAAATGATTGTTTCTCATGCCGTTGATTATTTTGCTTTTATTACACTCTTTTTTACATGATGTCAAGTTCTTTAACAAATAGTAGTATTTACTAGCTTAATTTCCATTGCTGCACAGAAATTACATTTATGCCCAATTCATTTGCACCAGGTAAGTATCAAGAAGAATATGAAAGAATTGAACAGGTAGGAGTTCTTCAAGAACTGCAACTAGTAATTACAACAATTTCATCTGCTGAGGAAAATCAGGAACTGGATCCCAACCATCATAGAAGCCTTTCAACCACTCTAAAAATGTGAGTCTATTCCAAATCTTTCTTTTCGAGTGTACAAGATATCAAGCCATTTTCAAAGAAAAAAGAATCACACACTATGAGAAAAAGAAAATTGACAAGTAATGCCATTTCAACAAGTTGTCCTCCCAGAATCAACTGATCATTGAAAAGAAAAGTAAAGAACAGAAACGGATGATAAAGCAGGCAGCAGTTAAAAAAATCCAATTGAAGAATGTTAAATCCAACAACCAAATTGCTAGAACAAGCAGAAAAGAGTAAGAAAACGAAACAAAGACATTTCAATAAAGAAGAAAATTGTGTCTAAAATCCATTGTTTGCAGTATAGTGAAATTTGAAATAGATTCAGAAGGTGAACAAAACATATTTATTGCAACTATTTTCTTCTTCTCTAGCAGATGAAGGTTGGATCCAGTGTCATAATTGGGAGCAAGGTACCAACACTGGGAAAGCAGAGTATGACTATGATGTCTATCTATGCTCATATGCGCTCAAGTATTCGGAGTTTTGCAACATGGCAGAAAAAGGCAATGATTACTTATTTATTTATTTATTTATTTTATTTTTTTATTATATATTTTGAGGGCTTTTATTACTTGATCATAGTTTTCAAACATTAAATTTAATTGTTTTTATCAAAATTATTTGTAACACTTTTTTATTCTAAACTTTTTTATTAGTTTATTTGTATGTTACTTGACAGCAAAAAGCTTACACAGTTTATTATGAATTGTCATAGTTACTTTTATATCTTTTACTTTGCCGATGAAGAACAGGTTCAAATTATTTTTAAATAAAGGATTATTTGGACCTTCATTGAAGGTAAAATGATCTTTCTTTCATTTTTTCCAAAATCTATGCTTTTTATTACCCACTTTGGGTTTAAAATATTATTAAAATATTTTTATAATGCAAAATATTATGTGAAACATACTAGCAAAGGGTCAAAGTTTTATTTAAACAGTTATGCTATTTTACATAAGTTTTCCTTAAAGGAGAACATTTCTGGTTTTATGCTTTATTAATGTGATAAAATTGCATCAACGCAAGTATGGCTAATAGAACGGAAAGCGTTCTTAAAAAGGGGAATTTAGTAGTAAGTACAAATGCTTTTTTCATAGCCATGTATTTTCTTGAATTGCAGCAGAGAGTACTAAAGTATAAAGATTACTATTTCAGCACTCTGTTCTTTTTGGTTAAGTACTTTTTAAAATTATTATTACACAGAACAAATTCCTTAATTTTCGAATTGCAAGAGGAAAAGAAAAACATGACATATCAAATACAGTTGGCTCTCTGTTTAACGACGCTCTATTTAATGACTTTCTCTATTTAACGACGGCTTTTCATGGTCCCAAATGGTCTAATGTGATGTTAAAAGCATTCTATTTAAGGACGCTTTCTACTTAAGGATGATTTTTCGTGATCCCTTGAAAGTCATTAAACAGGGAGCCAAATGTACTTGAAAAAATTTTAATAAGTACATTTTTTCACAAAAATAGAACCATACAAAATCATTACTTGACAGGGAAAGACACAGACATAGAAATACACATTACAAAAGAAGTATGAAAAATTAAATCAAACAAAGATGATTTAGAGCAAAAAAGAAAAAAAAACACTAACTTTGGTAAAGCTAGCTGTGTAGGAACTTCACAATTTGGATCATCTATTAAAATCTCAGACATATTCCTCAGGGCATTAGAATATTCATGGAATAGTCTTTCAATCTCTACATTTTTTACTTCAGAAGTGGATTCTTCCATTTTATTTTTCAGTGACGTATTCTTTTTTAAAAAAATGGCATGTTAATTCTCTTTTACATACTTAAAGGTTTGAATAGTAAAAAAATATACACATAATTCAAAATTTAAAATCTTACAATTTTATCCACTGTATTGCATAAAGTTGAATTCACATCAAGAAGCTGTTGAATTCTATCATTTCTATCAATTAGAGCATGGATTCTGTAAAAGTGCAAAAGTTATTTATTGTGAATAATGTGTAGGTCATTTAAATATTAAATTAATACAATTTTACATTAGAAGGCTGGGGGAAAGATCGTTGCACAGAGCCTGAGAAACAAAATTTAATTTCTGCAAAGAGATTTTTATTTAACTATTTATTTTTACTATCAATTTTTAATTTTAGAGATTATTTCTAAAAGAACTAAATCTGAACATTTTTATCGATTGAACAGAACCATATATATATTATTTCTCAAAGGTTATTTTTCGTGGGAATGCCATAGCTTCTTTAATACTTTATGAAACTTCATTAGTAAAGCGCACAAGGGCAGGGTTCAGGGGGTCCGGTCCCCTCTCATTGCCCTTGAGTGCTTTTGATTGACTATAATATAATCCAGTAAGTTAAACAATTCCAAGCAAAGGTAACAATAATTTCAGCTTTAATAAATGAAAGTATAAAATTTATTTTCTCTCTTTCTTCCCCTGCAAAATCGAACTGTATCTTGCTTTGTTGTTCATTACGAGAAAAGTAAATACATTCATTCTAGTGCTTTCTGGTATTTTAATTAAGTATTTTCATTAATTAATTTGTTTTATTAACTAATGCTAAGTAATTATTTAATACTTTTTTTTTTCAAATGTATTTTGTTCCCAACAATCGGTAAAATCAGAAGAGCATGTTTGGATGCATGTTGGAATATGATAATATGATATATTCAATTCTGGACCTCCCCCCCCCCCTTTGAAAACTTTTTGTGTGCACCATTGGTAAAGCCTCATTTTAAAGATTATTTCACTGCTTTTGGCAACAGTTTGGCTGTTTAGTAGAGAAAACAGATTTATTTTGTTTCCTATTCTGCCGTACTAAGCGCAAAAGTCGTATCTGCAGCCGAGTTCAAAATGAGAAATTCCTGTTTAAAGTTTGTTGCCTCCATGTGTTTGATTCGGATGCAACTTTTTCAGATTTTTTAAAAAAATATTTTCCATTGACAAATGATCATAAAACATTGTATTTAGGTGAGATATGTGACAAGGAAGCACCTGGTGACTGTAACTCAATTTTTATGAAAAGTGCAGATACGACTTTTGTGCTTACCATGGCAGCATTGTGCACTGCTTTAATGAATAGCATCCTAATATAGAGGTTCATTGTTCAGTAGGTAAGAGCATCCTACTAATAATGCGAAGGTCATGAGTCCAATCCCCATGGATATAAAAGGGTTGTTTAGATGACTTATTTTCTTCAGCAGAATTTTTATCCAAATTTCCATGAATACATGATCATGAATATATGGTACCATGATACACTTATTGCAGAATTCTGAAAAACAGTTCAGTTGCAGTTAAAATCAAGAAAAAAAAATTCAATTTTTAAATGGTAAATCGCAGTGAAACGCTTTAAAAATACTTCAACAAAATAGAAGCATCAATATCAGTTTAATTTGTTATTTCATTACATGCTGCTTTAGTGCTCAGCATCCCGTGATGAAGGCCCTTTCGGTCAGTTAGCACGGGTGTCATGCTACTAAAAGGAAGGTCATAGGATTGATCCTCCCATGGACCAAAAAAAATTCTTTTTAGTGACTAATTTTTTAAAGTTAAACTCTGATCCAAATTTCCATGAATATAAAAATCTTAACTCAGTGGGGGCAGGATTCTGAGCCTTAGTTATGCTGCTACATTAAAATCAGAAAAAAATCTGAATTTTAACATGAAACCACAGTATCATATATACTATTTCTCAAAGGTATTTTTGTGTGAGTATGCCACCACTTCCCTTAATATTTCATCAAACTTCAAAAGCAAGACATCATTATTTTCAAGATCCTTTCCTGCTATCAATGAAAATTAATCAATAAAATTCATATTTTGGCTGATATTGGAAAAAATTGCACTTAAAAAACAGATTTTAGAATTCCTGCTGTCAAGTGTCAATACTTCGCACAGATCAGCCACTAAATACTTTTTTCCCTCCAGTAAAAAATTTCACTTTGCAAAAGAAGTTTAATAAAAACAAATAAATAAAGAAAATAAAAGGGCAAACAACTTAGATTTTTTTTCCTCTATGACTAATTCTAGAGCACAAATAAATCAATTATGAGTCAAAGATTTGATAAAACTTTTTTCAAATATGTAGTACCCCTTTATTTTGTATTATTTTTTTCTCTTTATCCCTATTGACTCCTCTTCAATTTTTTCTGCCATATTTCTGCACCTCAGAAGCAAAAGGACGCAAGACCAAAAATTACGATTTTCTGTTTATTAGTGCATTGTATGTAGAAGTCTATAACACATCGAGCCATGTGAACTTAATTCTTTTTAAAAAAAAAAACTTTTTCAATTTTTTACCATGGCTAAAAAGCACCTTTGCATGCGCCAAAAATTATTTTTTCCTCTCTAGTGTAAAATTATCATTATGTGACTTACGTTCGTCTGGCGCTGAGATTAAGGCACTAAAAGTTTTCAAGCCTTTTGATACAGTATTATCCCACTTCTATAATTTGACAGATCTCAGATATAATAAAGCCAATTATATTAGATGCAATCATTTAAGAAAGTGAGGATGGAAAAAGATACTCATTTTTCAGATATTCAATTGCACAATGAAATAAGCACCTAAATCAGAAATGATATTACATGAATATACAAAATTTGTTTCTCCAAAAAGTACTAAAAAGATAATGTAAAAAATTGGTTTTCAAAACTATTTTTGAATAATTTGGAGTCAGTGAATATTAGAGTAGTTTCCACATGGTTTGGTTGGTAACTGCTCGACATAGGACTGTATTGCAAATTTTTAATGTTGGACAGAGTTTGGCGTAAGATCGCAAATGGTTATCTTTCAGAATGAAATGTTATTAATTTCAATGGGGAAAAAATTAAATTTACAAATTAGAATAAAAAAACAAAATTCCATACGACTCAGAAAGTTTTTTAAAAGATTTATTTATTTTTAAAATAAAAATAACCTATAAAATACCTTTCTTCGAGTTTTTCATTATTTTGCTGACTAGAATTTTCCATTAAAGCGGGCAGATTTTCTGAGACAATCTAAAATAAACAAAGCGAGGTACAAGAAATTAAGTACAATAAATAAAGAACAATAAATACAGTAGTTAAATGAATATCCACAATCTAACTACAAAAGTAAACCATAATTTTCATTACCATAAGCAAAAAATAGACAAATCATATTTTGGTTGTTTTTCGAAAAATTACATTTAAAAAATCGGATTTTTTAATTGTCGCTTTTGAGCATGAATGTTTTGCATGGGTCAGCTAGAACTAACATAATAATTTAATTATAACTGAAATTGTGTTTTAAAAAAATAATGGAACTAAAAAATAAAATAGGCTAATTTAAAGAAATATAGGTAAAAAGAACTTCTTTTTTGAGGGGGGGGGGTGGATTTAATAAGAATACTAAAAAAGATAAATAATATGGTGCAGGAGATAAGGCTGAAAAGAGGGAGTCTCCAGGCGAAATCGGGAGAGCTGGCAACTCTATAAACTTCATCAGAAACTATGCAAGTGGTTTTTAAACTATGATTTTAAATCCAATCACTAAACCAATTTTACTGTATTTTTCCTTTCCCAATTCAACTTTAATCTTCAATTGTGTAATTAAAATCTAAGTTTTAGATACATTTAATGCATTCCAAACATTCTGAAATAATTACTCAATTAAATACTAACCTGTATGTTTTCCATGTTCTTGATATTATCACAAATGCAGACTTTGAAAGATGCCAATTCTCTTTCAGTTGAATTCCGTAGATTGGCAAAATCATGTCTGAAGTTAAGCATCTGCCTCCACATTGATAACAAGATGTTACTTTCTTTGGTAAAATAAAGGCTAAATGTCTACAAAAAATATACAACAGGAACATGTCTTAGTATAATATTTAAAGTCACAAAAGATTGGAAAATTACTTTCCACAATACTTGCACAGTAAAACGACTAGAAAAAATAATTACTACTTTGAACTCTTGGAAATAGACAATTTCAAAAAAGCAAAAGCTTGTGAAAGAAGCATCATTAAGAGTAGTGGTCCCCAAGTTCTTATGCATCTGTAACTTTTGTAGAAATAAAAGTATCTAGAATATATATACTTCCTATTGATTTTATTTTTAAGTAGATTGGAAGTTAGAAAAAACAAAAACAATGCATAAAAATTTATGAAATATAAGGGAACAAAATGTTTTAACTAAATATACTTTCTAACCTCTTGCTAATGTCGCTCAAATCGATGCCTGAACTGGCTTAGAGCAGGAGAAAACGTTTCTATTTTGTGAAGCCCGAGTTGTGTTCGTTCCTACTTTAAGATACTTAATTCATTATTTTTTAAATAGATGGCATTAGTGGTTCTAGTTTTTCACCAATTAAGTCTTCAGTGCAACTTTAAAGAGTGTGATATGGGCTTGTGTGCAGCACCGTGTTTTGTGGTCTTACTGCAAAAGATTTGTAAAATTTATGTACTGAAATTTTGTGTTTTTAAATTATGTTAGACTAGTTATATCATATTTAGCTTCAAAATATTGTTTAATTTGCTCTAATTGAATAAGATGAGTGTGTAATCCATTACTTTTTTTATGTGTATGTAAAAGTTACATAATAGTTATTGCATTTAAAATTTTATTTTTGCAATAAAAAAAAAAACAATTTTCTAACTTTTAAATAATAATATAAATAAATTTAAACAATCAAAAACAATTTCCATTTTTGGTCAATTTTTCAGGATTATATGTCACAATTAAAGGGTTACAATGTGCTATTAATGCTAGTTTAAAAACTGGGATGTTTGCAAAAGTTTTAAGAAAGGTTGAAAATAATGAAAGAAATTCCTGAATTTTGCACAATTCACAATAATGCATAATTTTTACTCAATTTAATCAGAGCATTGGTCCTTGACCCTGGTAATGCTATCAACATTCCTAAGATCCAGGGTTCGTGATTTTTTTTTTTTTTTTTTGATTTTTAAAAAAAAAATCAAAAAAGTTGGATTGTTTTGATTTAAACCATATTTTTTTAATTTAAATCAGATTATTTGATTTTTTTTTAATGTTCAAAAATTTGTAGATATTAATTACATTTAACATTTATAAACATAATATATTTCATACAATAGATGAATCCACTCAACTTACTTTTAAAATTAAGATAAGTTCTCTAGCTATTCAATAATATTTTAAGATTTATAAATATGTTATATTGCTTAGATAAGATGTGATTTTGTTTTATGCCTTGCTTAAAGATAAGGTTTCCATTATCATGTATGTTTTTAGTGTAAAATAATATGTTGAACAATTACTTTTCTGAACTATATTAGTCATGGTATATAAGAAAAACTCCAAATTTTTATTTTGTTCTAAACTGTAATTTTGGAGTAAAAGCAATAGAGCGAAAATCTGTTACACACACAGAAAGAGGGAGCTATGTAGTTTTACCTGTTGAAGTTAAGATAGTATAATACAGTGTAGTTAAATTTAGAGCATTACATTCTAGAAATGCAAAATTAATTTATAAAAGTAAAACTAAATTTAAATAATGATTTTGTTTAAAAAATCACTGAATTCAAATCAATTGACTTAAATCAATGATTTAAAAAAAAAATTGATTCAAATCATGATTTTAATCACGATTTAAATCAAGCTGATTTAAATCAATGAACCCTGCCTAGATCCCTATTGAACTTTCATTTGAACCTGTTTTTCAAAAATTTTCATAAACCCATGACAAAGAATGGTTAAATTTAATGTCACATTTTTACTTGTTCTTCTTCTTTCCACTCTGATTCTTTGGCAAGTAATTCTGAGCGAGCATGCTGCCATTCTTTGGTAAGTCGGTGGACATCGGACGTCAAAGTCTGATTCACTTCAGTTGCCGTTTCTAGCTGCTCTCGCAACAACGTATTGATTTGGGACAGGCCTTGGCATCTAGCAATGTAAAAGGAAAACGTGTCATAGCAAAAGAAATTCTGTAGCAGACTGAACTTTTCCTTCATTTAAATTACTTTAAATGAATACCTATTCTTTTCTTGTTCAAGTCTTATCAAGGCTGTGTCTAAGTCCATTGTGAATGCATTCTGAGAATGAGAGTCAGAATCCTAGGGGAGAAAATGGAACATTAAGTGATAATTTAAATGGAGTAAATGTAATTTGAATGGAATATTTAATCCTTTCATTATGGTAAGACATTAAAGAAATCAGAGCGCGGTTGCATTTTTTCTATGATTATATATTGTACATAAGCATAACTTATTTTTGAGCTTAATTGATGCGACATGGCTGGAGTATTAATGTTATTAATGTTAGCAGAAGTTGTGCATCAATCCATTAGCATTTGCTTTAATATTTTCCTTTTCAATTTTACAATAACAAACCAAAACAGCATCTGGAAAAAAATACAAGGGTATTCTTTCAACTGCCCTTTGCGTTTTTCTCCAGTAAAACTTGCCCTAATGTTGTAAAAAAATTAAGAATCCTCAAGTTATTCAAGGCATAAACAAGAACTTCAAGTTAGATCGGAATTTCATACAATGCATCAAAATGTGACAGCATATGAAATGAATTAAACATCAATAAATGAGACACTGTGTGTGCATCAATAAAGGATTATAGGCAGATTATAGGTCAACCAAAAAAGGAAAATCTAAAACTTCTAGGAAATCTGGAGGAATTGGCAGGCATGATCCACTCATTAAGCACAAAGAATTATGAATGAATATGTATATTTAAGTCGTTATTTTAATTAGTTCTTATAATTAAGTCCGGTTCTTCAATATATATTAGACATATTGAAATCTGAATATTGTTACCGAGGTAATAAATACATATCGATATATTACGATATATCGGTAGATCGCCCAGCCCTAGTGTGCATCAATAAAGGATTATGGAAGTAGCAATTTTTAACATTTTTAAATATGTACCAGCAGGGTCCTCTGAAGAACTGACGGCGCCCAAAGCGAAAGTTTCCTGCCCCCTCCCCCATACACACAGAAAAATCAAGTTAGTTATAACATCAGTGTATCACACACACGAACACGTCATACTTGCATTTTAAAAATATTTATGTACAAAACAATCAGAGGGCTATGGATAAACATATGAAGGGCTATGGAGATTAAAACGCAAGTAATGAATATGTTTCTAATATTTATTACATTAATATCCAAAAAACTTTTCAAGAAATAGAAATGTTTAAAATCTAAATATTTATCTTGCAAAATGTTACCCCACAAGATAAAAAACAAACAACTAAAACTGAATTAATTACTCATACTGATCAAACTAAGAACACGAATAAATAATTTGTTGATAAAAAATGTATTTATCAAAGAAAAATTACATTAAAATAAAATTTTTATCTGGACTCATCAAAACATTTCTTAACTTTTTTGGACCATAATTTTCTAAAATTTTCCAGGGAAGGGCTTCAGTTCCTCCTTCCCATTAAATCTTCAAAGTTTGTCTAAAAAATTACATTTTTGAAACTTTAATTCCAAAAACTTGCAGGGGAGAGGAGAAATTTCAATCTATTTTTTTAAAAAAATCGATCGGGGACAGTCCTTGAGCTCCATTCTTTACCTTAACGTCATTAAATATGGCATATAATGGTGCGTTTTTAAGGCTGTAATTTCTAGAAGCTTCCGTGGAGACCTCTATCTTTTTTTTTTCTCATAGCATCTGCAAAGAAAGTCTTAATATGTGTTTTTAAAGCTAAAAGTTTCAAAATTTGGATCCCCCCCCCCATCCTAAAACTTTTTTCTGGTTAGGTCACTGCTCACAGGGGCAGAATTTCAAGAGATTTGGTAAGAACTTCACAAAGGCTGTCAGCTTTTCTTTAATTCTAAACAATTATAATCTCAGAATTTGTATCTACTTCAATGATACAAAGAAACAAATGTTTCGGGGACTGGACGAGAGGAATACTTTCATGCACTAGGAAAAAATAAAGAATTATTGCAATGATTCTCTGTTTTGTGTGTTCGATTCCGACGGCGATTGCCCCCCCCCCAACCCCCCTCGTTTTGACGGCCTTGTGTACCAGGAGAATTTACCCCAGAAAACACAGTAAATTTCTCCTTCAAACCCAAGAGCCCAATTATCACACAATTGTACTCCTTTGATAAATTCTACCAAATTTAAGTTCATCTTTAAGTAAGACAACCAAACTTGAACCAAAAAAAAAAAGAAACCTAACTAAACTTATATAAACTTATATAAATATACTTTATATAAATAAAGAGAAAAAAATCACTTAAAAATGACAGACAATACTTGACTTGATAAATCCAACGCCCTGAATTGTGCACTAGGGTGGATCGAAAAAAAAACGAAATTTTGAATCTTAATTTGGAATACCTGCCAAAAGCTGTGCATGTGTAAGTACAACACACATGTAAAATATTATAAAGTTTGAACAACTCTTTGAAGGTCCTACCAAGGCTTGACTTTCTCCAAAAATTTGAAAAAAGGTAAATTTTCCAAAATTTTTATGAAAATACTAGTGTTTAAAATTTTTGTTATAATACAGTTAAAATGCTTCTTTTGAACACTCTTTTCATGTATCTTCACAATTATTTAGTCTTTGCACCATTAGGTTCGCACATAAGCCGTTAAGTTTCGCGAAATTAACCAAAAACTGACCTTTTTTAAGCTTTTTTGCACATTGCAATATTTTTTCTTTTAAAGTCCAGTTTTCTTTTTTACAACGTCTGTACAGAATGCAGTTTTAAACGGAAGTGAAGTTAAACTTTATTACATTAACAGCCCAGCATCCACTAAAAACAAGTGGTCGCATTTCGAGTTCCATTCTACCTTTTCCATCTGCCAAGCCACATGTATTAAGTATAAATTTATTACTCGTTTTACATTAGAAGTCAACTATCAAAATGATTTAGTTGTATTAACTAAGAAAACATAGAGAGAAGTGCATTGGCAACAAAGAATGTATATATACTCACACACAATCGCTCTGACATACAAGCATCAATATTTCACAAAATGAGGGACTTGAAAAGTATCAGTTAGTTAAAGCCACAGAAAATAGTCAGTTCGTCACATCCATTCATAAAACCTCTTTGAAATCATTGTTTGATTCAAATGATGACATGATACTTCGAGATTTGATTTTTGCTCTTATGAAGCCATCTCTTGCCGATTGACTAATCACGAACAAAGAAGCTTCTGTCACCATATTAGCACAGCGTTCCACCACCTGAGTGCGACAGGAGAATTAAACGAACGCAAAGTTGGAATTGGTGTTTTCAATCTATTGTTTAAGATTTTCACTAGATATGCCGGCTAAAATAGAAGAGGGGTGGCAGTTATTGCACATTCTTGCCGGTTGATAACATCAAAGTAGTATGATGCAATAAAATTAATCCTTGAATTATAGAATTCTCTTATTTCTTCATGAACAGAACCCACTTGTCTGACCTTCAAAATCTTCGCAAAGCCAGTTCTCCGATGTACTTCGTTCATCAGTGATCATTGTTGCGAAAATATTTTCCGGGTGGCAAAAATAGGCATTTCGTTAAATGACAGGATCAATAACTTTTTCAGATTTTCACTTACATAACGAGATGCTGTAATAACATTAATGAGGAACAGTAAAGTTTTGTTTCAATTCCAGAAGAAGAAAAATTTGCAACGGCTATACTCCCGCCAACAGAGCCATCAACATCTTATTTTGTTGACTCACTTCAAAAGTAGAACAAATGAGGATTTCTCTGCAAACGCTATCAAAGAGTGCTACCAGTACGGCATTTCTGAAACATGTGCGATGTGCTGCAGAAATTGCTTCAGAAACATTACAGGATTTTGGTACTGTATCAAATAATTATCGCTCTAAAGTCGTTGATAGGAATAATATTCAAAGACAGCGACAGAAGTGTCACAGGTGTCACAGACGAAGTATGTGCTTCTCTTCAAAACCTGCAAACTAGAAGTGAAAGGGTTTGAAAAGTACATTTTTCGATAGCCGAAAAGACAAAACTATGACAAAAAGAAATGGTTGGAGACAGATACCATAGAAGAACCATAAGCGAGGAATCTGTGGTTGAAAAATCCAATTCTCTTTATTTGGGTCATGTGACGCCAATTTCAGGAACGGGAAAAAATGTCGCGACAGCAATTTGATTTTTGAACTGAAAATTTGTTTAAGCCTTAAGGATCTTTTAGCTTTTGGCTGTAATGGCATGGCCACGAATACCAGAAAAAAGAACGGTGCAATTGCGGCCATAGAGAATAAAATTGGACATCCTGTCCCATGGTTTATCTGCGAACTACATACGAGCAGCCTTTGCGTCACCTGTTCACATTACTTGACGGTGAAACTGCTTTTCCATGTGAATTTTCGCAGGACCAATAGGTAAATTGCTAGACAAGTGCGACAATTTACCACTGGTCCAGTTTGAAGCAGTTACGCTCCTTGTCGTAGGTGCTGGGCTGTTAATATAATAAAGTATAATTTCATTTCCACTTAAAACTGCATTTAGCACAGTCATTGCAAAAAAAAAGGACTTTAAAAGAAAAAATATTGCAATGTGAAAAAAGTCAGTTTTTAGAAATTTCACGAAATTTTACGAACTTGTGTGCGAATCTAATACTGCAAAGAATGTAAATAATTTTGAAGATACATGAAAAGCGTGTTAAAAGGAAACATTTTAATGGCATTAGAACAAAAATTTTGAACCTTATTATTTTCATAAAACTTTTGGAAAATTGACCTTTTTTTTTTTCCTATTTTTGGAGAAATTCAAGCCTTGGTAGGATCCCCAAGAAGTTGTTCAAACTTGATAATATTTTACATGTGTATTGTTCTTACACATGCACAGCTTTTGGTGGGTATTCCAAATTAAGATTCGAAATTTCATTTTTTTCGATCCACCCTATTTTGCACAAGCAAGACATACAATCCAAGCTAATCAGCACACTTAAGTTCATCAGTCGTTACATGGAAAGCCCCCCTCCCCACAATACAGCCACGAAGTTTTCCATCATTTTTTCATAAGAAGGGGGGGGGGTATAAGCAAAAAAAAATTTTTTTTTAAATAAATAAATAGTTACATTATTAAACTGCTAATTCATCATGATTACATTATCAATCCATAAATTAACTGAAAGTTAAAACTTTATTAACAAGTTTTTTTTTTTTTTAAATCTCCCCTCGTAATTCAGGAGATAAAATTCCCTGGGTTTTGCCGAAATGACTATGCAGTATTGCAAACCAGGCAACACTGAATCAGAACATTAATATCCTGATAGTTTCATCACAGTGGGGAAAAAAAAAACAACCTAAAAAATAAGTAAAAGCAAGGGGAAGCAAGGAAGAACCCTGAAACAATACTATGGTGACTGAATTTTTATGTTTAACTTTTGTGGAAAAAGAAAAAAAAAAGACTTCTCCTAATCATTCATTACTTAAGCTTTAAAACATTAAAAATGCAAAAACTTAAGCAAAACAAAACATATTGATGCTGTCTACATAAAACTAGCATAAAAGTTAAGATGCATGTTTTTTTTTTTATTATTATTATGATAAATAATTTAATATTTACTTTTAAAAAAAACTGGAAAATAAAATTGCCATTTTTTATTTTATTTCATTCATTTGCTATCATTATCTATTCATTTATTTGTTTATTTTTGGTGTTTATACATTTGGGCATTGATTTTTGCAACTTCTGTAAAAAAAAAAAAAAGTAAAAGTAACTGCAAATTCCAGGTTTTTAAGGAAATATTCCAAATTCCCTGATTTTTTTTTTTTTTTTTGAATTTCCTGTATTTTTCTAGTTTTTCTTTCTTATCTATGGCACAGCAACAGTTTTCAAAATTGAACTATTTTTGAAAAATATTCAAATCTTGCATTAATGTTTAGCAAAATCATTTAATGCTACATTTCGAAATATTCACAACCTTTTACAAAATAAATAAGAAAAATAGAGTACAATTTGTCAATAAACTAGGGAAAGGAACATTACTCACAGTGAAACTCGCTTCGTTAGCAGCATGTTCAGCCAAAGCAGCTTCCAGCTTAGCACATCGCATGCGGTACTCTTCAACCTAAAAAGCAGAGGGAAAATAAATAAATGCCATAATAATGCACCTCAGATACAATAAAACAATTCTTTCAAAATTACTTCTAATATTTCAAAATACAATGCAAGAACCCACTTAAGAAGTTATTGACGTCAGAATATTCCCTGAGTTACCCTGGCTGTTACACTTGCCAATTTTTTAAAAAACTTTTTATGTAACAAAAGTGGTGTTAGAAGAAAGATTTCATTGACCTTCTACCGAAAAATTTCACAGAACTTTTACTGAATTTCAATTTTATTTCATACATTTCGTCTGCTTTTGGAAGGATAAAATAATCGATAACAACATCGACTTAACTGAATAATAAATAGGAAAACACTTCTAAATGAAATGTGAAGCAAAAATGAAACTGAATTTCAATTTTCTGTTTTTCTCAAATCTGAAGACAGAACCCAAAATTAAAAAACCAAAGTTATTTTAAATAATTAACGATACACCAATCCAAACTTCGGACTGTAAATATTGGATTTGGTAATGTACAAAGCAATTTGTTCTTTTTGAAAAAAAAAATATATATATTTATTTATATGAAAATAAATACACCGTACATACTCGTGGAAAAGTCGAGAAATGTAGAACAAAAAATGAAGTTAAAAGTTCGAAATCGTCTTGTCCGCAAAGCAGAATTTTCGCCGAACAATTCTGCGAAAAAAAAAAAAAAAAACACTCGAAATCGAGAACATTTTCCTCGATTTTAGTACCAACCCTTTTATAAAAACGCTAAAGTAAACCCTCATATATTCTGTTTAAAATTTTACATGAACTGTCGGAAATAACGAATAAATAACTTAAGTAAAAGACAGACTACGCAAAAATTGCGGGAATGGCCGTATTCGCGAATATTCCCACAGCTGGCCATGAGGAAACTAACGTTCATTTAAAAGAAATGAATGAAATATGGCTACAGCGTAAAAATTTCTTGATGTTATGTAATTCAAAATAAAAGAAACAAGTAACAAAAATCACGATCGCAAAAATGAACCCTTTTTGGTACAAAAGTATAAAAATCGCACGTATTCGATCGAAAGAATGTTCGTTAAATTTCATTTTGCATCTTTTTAACACTTACTTTCAAAAATCGCGGTAAAACATTCCCGTTTTTTTTTTAGAAAGTATAGGCTCGACTTATACGCAGGTTTTCGATTTTTTCCCGAACTTTCACCTAAAAGTAGAGGGGTGAACTTATAGGCGAGATCTCATACGCGAGTATAAACGGTAAATTGCAAAAAGTAAAATAGTTCACAATAATTCAAAGTTGAACAAAGTTTCGAATGCTTACGTGAACGACTTTAACTAAGTGATAAATTCACCTTGAAAGGACGATGATAAAACTTTAAAAATAATTTATATAGCCAAGGTAGCAATGGAAATAGTGAGAGAGAAAATGATTTCCATACTGAGAAAAGTGGCCAACAATTTTATGGCGGAGCGGGCCTGTATCCAGCGCGCCGTTTTAGGAGCAGTTTTAATATACAAAAAATGAAAAAGAATGAGAAAAGAGGAAATATTAACAATAATGAAGGAATAAAAATATAAATTTTGGGCTGAAAACAGTAAGAGGAACACTTATTTTCTTTTTAATTTTATTTTTTTAACAATAACAATATAATTTTACGAACGACTGAAATGAAATTGCTACACAAATCTCGATAATGAAAAATATTAATTACTAAATCACGACATTTAGTGTATAAACGAGACTCAAGCAATATAATAATGTTTCCACCGCAAAACGACAAAAGAAAAAAAAAGTTAAAAACAATGTTGACAGAAAAGAACAAAGTCTTTCGGGTAACATTTAAACAATCAAATTTCATTGAACTTACAAAATACTTCTTTCTTTGTTCAATGTACCACAAGAAGTTTGTTAGAATATTAAAACGATACACCTCATCTTTAGCCATGATGTTAGCTTTTAAAAGTATCAGCTAAAACTCTCCTTAGTTCTTTCAATAGCAATTACGAAAATAAATCCGCCATCGAACGGTAATATTTTTGCACTGGTGTTTCATAGTGAGAAAGATTATCAACCACCATAAAATAGTAAGAATGTCATCGGCAAAAATGTCAGAACATTAGTATGAGAGAAATAAAAGGAATTCTGAGCTTATCAGGAAAGAGACGAAAATTCTTAGGTAATTCAAGTCAAAGTCCTGAAAACTACAATCAACAAGTATTCGTTAGAAGTCAAAGACCTAAACATTGAGAAGATCGTAATAGAAAATCTAAGGCTTCGCAGAAAATTGTGACACACCAATTCATTGAACAAGTTGAACTATAGCACTAAAGAATAGCCCAAGATGTAATACTCCATTGCGTGCTTTGCGAAGCTTTCTATCACACTTCTGACAGTTACATCATTCAAGGGGACAGCCGATTTAACATCGATGACTTAAAAGGCTGCACTGAAGTAACGATTCCGTTCTTTGACCGGTAAATTTTCTTACAGATTTCGTGAGATCACGTTAGACAAATATATTGCACATATAATACCAAGAACTATTTCAAAAGAACTAAATCGCTCAAGCTAGAGATCTAACTTTTCCCAGAATATGTTAGCCAGCTTTGAAATTTGAAATTAGGCAGATTCTTGTTGATTCTCCACTGAAGTATGGCAAAATCAGTATAAAGTGGAATGAAATGTTCTCTTTTGCACGAAATACTGTAAAGGATTGCACATGCTAACATTTCAAGTGATTAGGCTACTTAAAGACGGGAAACAAAACACTTTAACTATTAAGAAAAATTCATAAATCATTTCATCAATATCTTTTTTTTTTTCAGTCATTGTATCATATAATATTCAGTTTTAGCAAAACTTAGAGGGAAAAACTACACTGAGTAATTTTTTTAAAGAAACCTCCTCCAAATAGTTTTTAATAGCCAATTTTTTTTTTTTTTTTTTTTTTTGACCATTACATATTAAAAAAACAATATAAAAAATTTCTTATCTCTTTTATTTTTGAGGGGAGAGAGATTGAGCTTGTGTTCCTATTCAGATGTGCATTATTATTTATTTATTTGTCTTTCCCGAGAAAAAGATTACGGGATAATATTTTCGCTTCTGGTACGTCCTCAATTGAAAAAGAAAACTTGCTCCCCGACCCCCCCCCCCTTTTTTTTTTACAGGAGGAGTATGCTTTTGCTTCAGAACTTCTTTACGATACAATGATCATGAAAAGATCAAAACCATAAAAAATAAAAGCCATTAAAAGAGGGAAAATATGAGAAATATTTAGTTCAAAAAGGGAATACTTAACTACTAGCGTTCCGTCTCTCATGCTATTCCTATGATCAGAACTTAATGTTACGAGCTCAAACAGCGCAACGTAAATCATTACAGCAGATTTATTTCCGTGTTTAACCTTCACATTTCATGACCTTGCCAGATCCAATAAAATTCAATGGTTGCTTTGTTTTTAAATTTACAGAAACACGCATTTCATTATTCAATTTCCACGCTGCTTTTTACGACCATTTGAAATAATGAACTGCATACACAGTGGAGTTCGGGTTATCCGCCGTGTCAGCAGCATTCACATTTCTTTTATTTTGGGGCCACTTTTTGCCCAAGATTTCATTCAGAAATTGAAAACCATACATCCGAAAGATGTGGCCTACTGAAGTGCAAGTGTCTTGGACATTATAGTGACACAAACAGTTGCGATCTGATGGAAAAAGCTGCTGAGTGAGAAGGGAAAAAAACCGCTAAAATCAAACCAGATGAAATCAGGAAAATATTTTGCCCAAAGAGCAACATATCCCTGAATGTGAGGATGCATCTTGGGCTTTCAGGAAATGGCCAGTATGAAACCAACGGTGAAGAATTTGTCCGACTTGTGAATAACGATGATGCTGAAGATGTTGAAGTCCCGAGACTGTTGAGTCTCATAAAGTAGCGCACAAAAATACGGTAAAATTTTTTGAAGCAGCAATTGTCTTCGTTGAGCAACCAGTAATTGTCACATTTATTAAAAGCGATGATGCTGAAGACCTGAGACTGTTGAACCCCATAAAGTAGCTCACAAAGAAAGGGTTACATTTTTTGAAGCAACTACTGCATACATTGAGTAACAAGAAATAGTCACATTTGTTAAAAGCGATGATGCTGAAAGAGGTTTAAGACCTAAGACTGCTGATCCCATAAAGTAACTCACAAAGAAAGGGGTATTTTTTCGAAAAAAAAAAAAAACCATTACATCCGCAGAGCAACAAGAAGTTAAGGTTGTTGACATTATAGTTTTCCAAAGATGGCGAATTTGGCAGCAAAGAAGCGAGATGCATCAGGAAGACTGATGGAGATCTCCAGATTTACTCATCTTGACTTCCATTTTAAATTTCTGTATGTAAATTAATGGTCTTTATTCATAAGTTCAATTTTGTTTTTTTTATATTTTTTTATTAATATCATCCTCCCTATTATCCGCCCATTTAGCTTATCCGCCTTTCCGCCGGCCCGTTGATGCCGGATAACCGGAACTCTACTGTAATACATCTGAACATAATATGTCTACGTTCTCCTTTTCTATAAGTCCAGAGATTAATAAATACAGGGTGGGGCGCGGGAACTCTGTTTTTTGATAATAAAATGAAACATTTTACATACCTAAAAATTCTTCATTGTTATCTTTTTCCTGTCACACATAATGGGAGATTATGCTTTATGCTGTTTTGAAAACAATATCTTGTAAGTGTAACCCTCCATTGTCAATACACTGATTCATTCGAACTCGGAAGTTTTAGTCAACTCCTTGGGGCATGTTGACCGGTATATTGGCAGTTTCGGCTTGGATGCGGTTCTTCGGGTCCTTTAGGGTTCCTGGACAATCGTTATAAACCCGCGATTTCAGATAACCCCACAGAAAATAGTCACAGGGGGCTAAATCAGGCGAGCCTTCAGACCAGTTTAAAAGTCCCCACACCGATCGGGCGGCTGTTGGAAAAATACCGCCTCCACAGTAAAAGCGCGATGCTGTCTCGACCAAAGCATGATGGCAACTGAAAGCATGATGTGATAATACTTCTCATTCAGATCTTTCCGTTGAAGCTTCTCCCCACCACTCTATGATGCTCCAGACTTTTTGTGCGCCAAATTCAAAAAAGGAAGTTCCCTCACCCTGTGGTTATTTATCCTATTAACTCTTAGTTTTTAAGAATTTCCTTCTGATGCTACTGTTACAAGATTTCAAGTTTCTATTTTTATTTATTTTTTTAGTAACTTATTTATTCATTTTTTTTTTTTTTTTAAATTTTGAACTGAATTACAAAGCATGAAATCTTCAATTGATAAAACAGCTTTAAATTTTAACTGATGTTTTATAAAAATTGAGAATTAACTTCATAAAAAAGCTAAAGATCGCAATTTTCACAAAAAGGTAAGTTTTACTTGAGTTTTAGAAGGAAATTATAAATGCTCTGTTTTTACGATTTTCTATTGATTTATTTTGCTTTGAACTCAAGCAACACCAATAAGATGTAAGTTTATGCGGGTAAAACATGCTTAAAAATGCTTTAATCATTTTTCTTCGTTATCAAAAGAAAAAAAAAAGCAGAAACGGAGGTCTCGGCATCAACAAAATTCTTCTAAAATCAGTGATACCTATCACACTGTTCAATAAAAAAAAAAATCATTCAGCATAAGGTCAGCAAAATTTTCGCTAAGTTGGGTAAATTTGCCAGTTTTACTCACTCAAAATGATAAATAAAACCTACGGTGGGAGAGGGGGATAGGGGAGCATTGAATAGGGGAAGATATATTAGATGAAATCTTCTTCTTAATATATAAAAATGGAGTTTGGTAAATTTGTTCCCTAAGATCTCAGAAACTACCCGGCAGATTTGGCTGAAACTTTCACCGTTTGTTCTTTTTGGTACTGGGGAGGTTTGTAGACCAGTTCGAAAAAGATCCGATTGTTAGTTCCTTTTTTATTCTAATATGTCCAAATTTTCGCATAAATGCCCCAATATGACGGTGAAAAAATACGTGCACATATTAAAATTATGTGTCCATCGAAAGCGCTTTTTCTGCTGAAGATGGCATCTGTTAGAAAGTTCTAAGCTGTATGAAAAACAAGATATGAGCTTTTTTTGTTCCATGTTCGAAGGCTTTCCTCAACCTAATTCATTATTTAGTGTATCATCTCAACTCTCAGTTGATAGCTAGAATTTTTGCGTTTCGTGTGACTGTTCGAGGCTTTTCTCAAGTCAAATCTTAAAGTAACGTTTTTTCACAAGATTGGCTGATAATAAATGGATTTGGCTGATTATTTTCCATTTAAATGGAACTTTAATGAAATTATTGTTATATTTTTATTATTTGTGCGATCAGACTCATGATCCAATCTACCAGTAGAAATCTCGCCAAACTCTTTGCAAAGATTTCAGTAGCTTATGCGAATACATTTGTGCAATTTTTTCAACTGCCGCTGTTAACAAAATATCGCCATTAAAGGCATCTTTAAAACTTTTTTCAAGATGTAAAATAATCCACCATAAACTAAATTAGGCAAATCCATTAAAGAGCACAAAAACATCCATAAATTTTTCTTTTTGCACATTTTCAAACAATCGCCAAATTTTACTACTCATTTTGGAAACATTTTGGATGAAAATGTTTAGCTCCATGTTATGGTGACTAGAAGTATCTCAGGATTTGGCGACAATATCTTTTTGACGAAAATTAGTAACAGACCGTTTTACAATATTTTTTAGCCGGCCGAAGACATGGATTTTAGCTGTATTAATGAAGATTTTTACTATTAATTTTAATGTAATGGAGGTTTTTAGATGAGCCATTATCGTTATTTCAGAATGGTTGATGCTGATGTTGATTTTGAGGGACTGACGTCGATATTCTAAGATGACGTTTCGAGAATTCATTGAAAAGGGAATTTTTTGAAGCTATTATGCTAATTCTGTTGGGGTTTAAAAAGGGTGTCTTCCCAGTTTAGCCGACATTTCGTCCCCCCCCCCCCGTTTTCTTATTTAATCATACCTTTTGATACATTAAAATATTAAAGGCGGGAGGAAGTTTGAAATGTCGGCAAAACTGGGGATAAACCAAAACCAAAAACAGAATGTTGATGTTATTTTGAAAATTTTTCTTATTCCGAAGGGAGGGGGGGGGGATGACTACTTTCCTTATTCAGATACATATTTTTAGAGGGACTGTTAACGATATTTTAAAACTGAAACCCTCATTCTAACTCAAATCTGAACGTTTTTTCCTCTTCATAAGTATTCAGGTTTTGAACGTTTTATGTGTTTAAAAGTATAGTAGCTTAGTCTTATTTAAAAATACTTGACACCGTATAGTTTTTCATAATATGCAGCAATATTGAAAATTATTTTAATGCCGCCTGGATTGGTATAAATTCAACGCTGAATGATACACTCAAATTGATATCAACCTTGCCAAAAATGTAATTATTTTCTTACACGTTCTGTTGTTGATATTTTCAAAATTTATGGAACTCGCTTCTTTGTAATAGCTTATGCGAATAGATTTGTGCAATTTTTTCAACTGTCGCTGTTTTTGAAGCCAATGTTTCTCAGCTTTCACCATGTAAACAAAATATCGCCATAAAAATAATCTTTAAAACTTTTTTCAAGATGTAAAATAATCCACCATAAACTAAATTATGCAAATCCATTAAAGAGCACAAAAACTTCCATAATTTTTTCTTTTTTGCACATTTTCAAACAATCGCCAAATTTTACTACTCATTTTGGAAACATTTTGGATGAAAATGTTTAGCTCCATGTTATGGTGACTAGAAGTATCTCAAGATTTGGCGACAATATCTTTTTGACGAAAATTAGTAACAGACCGTTTTACAATTTTTGTTAGCCGGCCGAAGACATGGATTTCAGCTGTATTAATGAAGATTTTTACTATTAATTTTAATGTAATGGAATGATAATAATATAATAATAATATAATGATAATCTATATATATATATATAAATGAATGTTGGTAAATTTGTTCCCTAAGATCTCAGAAACTACCCGGTAGATTTGGCTGAAACTTTCACCGTTTGTTCTTTTTGGTACTGAGGAGGTTTGTAGATCAGTTCGAAAAAAATCCGATTGATAGTTCCTTTTTTATTCTAATTTGTCCAAATTTTCGCATAAATGCCCCAATATGACGGTGAAAAAATACGTGCACATATTAAAATTATGTGTCCATCGAAAGCGCTTATTTTTCTGCTGAAGATGGCATCTGTTACAAAGTTCTAAGTTGTATGAAAAACGAGTTATTAGCTTTTTTTGTTCCATGTTCGAAAGCTTTCCTCAACCCAATTCATTATTTAGTGTATCATTTCAACTCCCAGTTCATAGTTAGAATTGTTGAATTTTTATGTGTTTCGTCTGACTGAGACTTTTCTCAAGTCAAATCTTAAAGTAACGTTTTTTCTTTTTTCCCCAAGATTGGCTGAAAATAACTAGATTTGGTTGATTATTTTCCATTTAAACGGAACTTTAGTGTAAGTAATGTTTTTTTTTAATTATTTGTGCTGATCGGATTTTTTAATCATTATCCAATCTAACAGCAGAAACCTCGCCAAAATTTATGCAGAAAGATTTCAGTAGCGAATGCATTTGGCAGTTTTTTCAACTGTCGCGGTTTTTGAAGTCAAAGACTACGTAATAATGTTTGTCAGCTTTCACCATGTAAACAAAATATCGTCAATCGAAGAATATTTAAAAACATTTTTTACTGTAAAATAATCCAGCAACTAAATTATGTAAATCCATAAACAGCACAAAAACTTCCATTAATGTGACTTTGTGCACAAATTCAAACCATCGCCAAATTTTACTACTTATTTTGGAAACATTTCGGTTGAAATTGTTTAGCGCCATTTTATGGTGACCAAAAGTATCTTAGCATATGGCGACAATATCTCTTTAACAAAAATTAGGGGGATATTTCGATAATTGGGAATTTGGCGCGGTCGTCTCATTTTTGGCGTAAATAATTTTATTTTGGTAACCCTGCTGATTAAAGTAACCCTATGTGAATAGATATTTCCGATCTCTTTGTTTTGATTTGCAAAGAAAAATACCTCTCGCGCAGGCGCTGGAGCCAAAAATTAACGCCAATGAAGAAAGATAGCCAGGTTCCCAATTATCGAAATATCCCCAAAATGAGTAACTTACCGTTTTACAAAGTAAGGAGGGGGAGCATTATCCAAGGTATCCCAAAACGATTCCCGCAAATTCGGCAACATTTTAAATCTCACCAAGAATCCACAATAATTAAAATTTCCAAAATAACTAAAGCAAGTTTAAGGGGATCAGGAGCGAGTGGCTACATTTTTTTTAAACAGTTCGTTCTTCAATAGACATACAGAGAAGGTAAGACTCTATGTAAAAAAAATAAGTATTAACTGATAAATCTTTTTAAACATGTGAAGTTTAATTTCATATTTCGGAAATTCTTCAAATTTGTATATGCTTAAATTTTGTGTTTTCGTTTCTAAATGAGTACTATTTTGCTCTTTTTACTTATTGCTACTTTAGTTTTATGAGTAAAGAAGAATCTAGATTTTAAATCACGTCAAAAAGGTGTGTTTTAAGTTCTTTCACTTAAAACAGAAAACAAATGCAAGTAACGATTGTTTCTCATAATTATTGCTAACCCAGGCAACGCTGGGTATTTTTGCTAGTTATATATAAAAACACACACACACACATAATAGCGTGCAACTGTATTGTAACGGAACAATATCAGGTTCAGAAAAGAGCTACATGATGTTCTAGAAACAACCATATTTCACATTCGATCGAACCTTAATTACACACTCGAACTCGATAGTATAGTAATATAATAAGTAATCACTTCCATTTCGGTATTCTGTTCCTTTAAAATCTAAATTTATTGGAACCAAAAGCAAGTTGAGAGTAAAAGAACGCGATGATCGACTGCCGCGGAAGCCGATTAGAATAGGGAAAAAGCGTTTTCGGGAGTCATTTCGAAGATGGAATTCATGCGTCCCGCGAGAAGCTCCGACTTCGATCTTCTCGTTCTACTTTTATTTTGAGGATATCTGAAGCGATATAGCGTATCAACGATGACCCTATAGTTACATTGAACTCGTGAATTATTTAACTTGATATTAAGCAATCAACGAATTGATTATTACTCCCATTTGACCGCAGTTCATGTTCCTTTGATTTCTAGACACGGGCCTCTGCGAGCACCACCATCCACCGGCCCCCGCAGCGTGTAAACAACCTTTACTTTGCTAGAGACCATGTAAAAGTTTGGAGACTGCAGACAGATTGACTACCACATAAAAGCATCATCAATCTCCTTTAGACCTTGATTTGCATGCTCTAATCAGTTTCATTTCGAAACGAGATCTCCTAGACTAGACATAATTGAGGAGGAGGAGGGGGGAAAGGTAAAAAACACTCAAACGTGAATTCAGAACTCACGAGGAAAGAATTTTGTTCACATGCGTTGATGGGGAAAAAACATAGCTGGCGCATTTACGTCGGCTGGCCAATCAGGAGCCCCAAAACCATTACACAGTCCCTAGCTGAGTACAGATTGTTTATATGCGCCCCCGCAGGTGCTGCACCAGTCCTCTGGTCTCCGCCCTAGATGGTAACTCCATGTGCTCGCACACACCTTCGTCCAGGAGTAGGGACATGCTCGGTCAGGTTTGTTGTGTGCTGGATGCTGTTTTTGTGCAAATAGGATTTCGTTAAATCGATAGGATTGGGTATAAATAAAGTCGATTTAAGTAGCAGGAGCGGATTGATTTTGAAGAAAATAATTGAATTTTATGTCTGTCATACCGTTCACCGGCAACAACAATGGCACATCTTGGGGGGGGAGGGGGGAAACAACAAAAAACTATCAAATATAAAGTTTTAAAATGTGCTTACTCTTGTTTAATTAAAATATAAATATCTATAACAAAATGTTGGTGAAATTATACAAGGTGAATTTGACCTAATCTGCCAAACGAAAGGGATGATGGAGGAGCCTAAGTAATCCATTATCTTGTCCAATCCTTAACCGTAACCGAGGTACAGCAGATAGAAGAAAAGTGAGTCAATTTCTGAGAAAAAGACCGATTTCGGAAATTTAACTTTAATTAACGAACCGATTTCACTAACGTATTCTACTTTAGACTTTAAAATACCAAAGTATTCAATGTAATTGTTCATTTTATTGTCAAAATGGTTAAAACAGAGTTGACAATATAAACCATAGAAAATGTCAGTAAATAATTAAAAAACTTTTTCCCCCAAATGTTAAAATTATTTTTATGTGCAAGATATCTTTTATGTGATATTTTATAATGTTACATTTTGGTACAATCTTAAATTACATTTTAACCCCTAATGATTTGAAGCTGAGACACCAACCTTCTCCTCCTTGTTCCAAAACAAAATCAGTTTTTACTTTACTCTTTAACAGTTACTTATGCTCAAACCATTGGTACTTCATCATACACACGTAAATGGATCACAATTAAAGACAAAAGATTAATTAGTGTCAGTTATTAAAAGTGATTTTTACAAAATCAAAAGTGTAGGACAAGATTTGTACTGTTTTCGAGAGAATGTAAAAACCAAAAAAATAAACAAAAAAGTCAGGTTTAAAATCAATTAAATATAATCGATTGGTAAATATATATCATGCCAAATAAATTCTAAAAAATACATTGAAACAAACGTATAAACACTTCACCTGTTTCTGTCTCCTCAGAAACTCCCATTCCCAGAGCTTCACTCGATCTTTGACACATAATCCACAAAACTCCATGCGAGCATGTATCGTGCATGAAGTCGACTGCATGGTAGAGATCTGAACAATGTACTCACTTCATTTCACGTCATAGCGGCTATTTTTCCCGACGCCCCACCGGTATCCATGGTAACGCATCAAAACGCGGAACAAACTTCGCTCGTCGAGTAAAAAACCACTCTCAAAGCATGCGGGCTCCTAGCTCAATACAGCAACGAAAACAGGAAGATACTTTTTTCCCTCCATATTTTTAATATCCAACAGGTTTTATGCGTCATCTTTCTTCAATTCAACACATGTATCTAGATTTCTTTTAATGATTTCATTGAAAAATGTTAACAAGTAAATCATATCCACGAAAAAATAAGTTGAACTCCTTAAACAGAACATGCGGTTTCTACAGCGAAAATTCGTTCTTTTATGCATCTAAAATCTAACAATTTAATTCTGACAAATTAAAGTTCTTGAAGTTAATGATTTCAGCGTTGAGTCTCTGAACAATCGCCCATCAGCCAAAAAATGCCATCGGTCGAGCCCTATTACATTTTTGAACGAGAGCAAACAGAATGAAACATGGCTGGGATAAAATTATGATTAGGATGTTATTTAAATATGCTTTGTTTCCCCTAACAAGTAAGAAAAAACGCAACAAAATTGTCAAAGAGAGAGATTTCCTTTTTTTTTTTAAGTAAATAAAGTTGGATTTGGATAAATTTATTAAAGAAAAGTTGTTTTTGTAAACAACCACTTGTTATTAGCAGCGCCAGTGACGCAGCGGAGGGGGGAGGGGGTTGGGGGTGAAAAAAAAAACCTGTTGGTTTTAACATAAATGCAAATTCTAATTCAGTAGTTTATGCATATGAAAGGGCTGTTTTGATCAAAAAAAATCCCCTTCAGAAGGTATTTTTGATGAAAAAAATCCCTTCAGAAGGTTTTTCTGATTTAAAGAAAAACCTTCCAGAAGTTATTTTTTAACAAAAAAAAACCCCCTCCACGATGGTATTTTTTAATCAAAAAACCCCCTCCAGAAGGTATTTCTGGCTGCGCTAGTGAGCAACGCAATGTACAAAAATTATTTTTTTGTTCCGAATGTTTTTTCGTTCTGGTTACATTTACAACACTCAGAAAAAAAAAGTTCCATAAAATTATTAGATGCAATAAACAGTTTGCGGGAAAAAATTACCCCAAAATTTTCTAATACATAAACTACGTTGAAAAGTTGCACTGAGAAGTTGAAAAGAGCATTTTTTTTTAAACACTCAAAACTGATTGTATAAAGAGCTTTTCTCAGCTGAATTACCAATAACCTTTTCGTGGTACAACAACCTTATAAAATACCTTCCCGAAGTCAATTTCACAAAACGTACCTTTTGTTAGGTCAAATACTATATAAAAAATTATTAACATAATAGCGTACAGAGAGAGAGAAAGAACTTTTTAAAAAACAATTTTTATGCCATACGAACATGTTTCAGAAAGTTTCATAATTCCATCAACGAAAAAGAAAGTGATATTTTTGGAATAAAAAATGTATGAATACCACAAAATAAGTATCGATTCTTTCATTACGCTGCCTCCGTTATTACATGGGAAGAAAGAGAGAGAGAGAGAGAGAGAAAGACACGACCGCTATACACATTATGAATAGCATATCGATATTCAAAGCATAATAGAACGGAGCTCTTCGCGATAATTAAGAGCAAATAACAAAGAACTTACAACTACTCGGAACATGTAGAAATCTAAGATTATCTTTTGTCACGCAACATGAATGAGAAAAAATGAAGATGAGATTTACCTTGACCGAGATAAGACAAGTGGATAGATTGCATAACATAATACTAAAAATTTTGAGTCAAGTTGTAACTTGTTACAAGATGAGATTTAACTTTACTATAAGATCATGTGGATTTGGCAGCTATATATAAAGTGTTCTTAACTGTATTTGTAAATTATTCAAAGGCCAAAACTTGTACTCAAGTTCTTAATTCCAAATGCAAAGTAAGAAACGTTACGCGTATAAGGATAAACTTATCCATCCGCTATGTCAAAATAGAATCTCACAAACGAAGTTTTCTACATTTGCATATTTTCAAGTTTGTATTAGGGTTTCCAATCCCGAATCCCGCGGGATCCCGCATGATATTTAGCGGGATCAATCCCGCGAGATTGAGAGCAAAATTCCGCAAGGATTTTGCATGCAAACGTTTAACATTTTTTTGCCATCCATAAAACGAATATTTTTACTAGTATCACCTGAAATTTTAATCACCTTCCTGTCTATCTGCAAGAAGAGCAAGAAAATGTTTATATCTCATATGATGAACGGTAGATTTACCATTTAAGAAAACAATAAAAATAGAGCATATTTTTCTGAGAATGAATTGATATTCACATTCGAGGTTTCAGTGTTACGTTCAGCAATTGCGAAAATGCGCAAAAATAATAAGCCTTTTCGAAAACCATCATTAAATATTGAAACCCAGAAAATTGGGCTTTAGAAGAAATTGAAAAAGTGCATTACAGTGTGCAAAATCCGCTGGAGTAGTCTGAATGCAATGTTGGAATGCTTATGTCAACTTAAGGAATGCGCTCAAAATCTTTAACTTACTAAAATCGTACAATATTATTTTCCGAAGAAGAAAGCAAAGAATAACATGACAATTTTAATTTTTTCCCTCTAACTTGTAAGAAGAGCCAGTCGATGTTTTTTGTCACTGTGAGGCTTATAATATAAATGCCTTGAAAATTATGTTTTAGGAATTAGCTGTGCAATCTTCAATATTCGGCACGACTCTAGAAGAGGTGACAGAAAATTGAATGAGACACTAGAAGACTGGCATGACAGTGCAGTACGTAAAGCTGCTCAAGTTTTTAATAGTCAATTTAAAGTGAGAGGTAAGATTAGCGAAATTATTCGAAAACTTTTGTTGAGACTGCTACCCAGTCTGAGTTCACCCTCTGCTATAACGAATCAAATGCACTGATGCAATAACCTACGTTAACGAAGCAATAAAGCAGGGTTAATTGAATAGAGAAAAATCAAACAGACATCGTTTTTGTTTGAAATTTGAAATTCATGAACAAAAACTCTTAACATGACCCCCATAGAAAAAGGAAAATTTATTTTAGAAGGTGGTGAAGCTTGCAGGGATCTTTTTCTAAATGTCTATAATTATTTAATGTCAGTAAAACCAACTGCAGTGGAGCCACATCACGCGTTTTCATTAAAGCCCATTATTTTTTGGCAAAATCTTTTCCCATTCCATACGAGCGATGCTTTGTTAAAACGCATTAGACTTTTTTATAGTACACTTTTGCGTAACAAATGATAGTCGCTAATTGAGATGTGACTTTGTAATTCTCTACAACTGTTGTACAGAATTCGAGATAAAGAATAATTCATGTAACAAAAACTGTCCTTCCTTAAAAGCACATTTTTTTCTTTCTGAAACAAAAATTTAACATTTTGAAGAATTAAGTCAATCTTACGGGATCCCGGGATCCCGCGGGATTGGCTCCTTGCAATCCCGAAATCCCGCGTGACTGAGATTGGCACGGGGTTCGAAACCCTAGTTTGTGTCTAAATTTTCACATATGGGTCATTCCATGTCAAGTGATCCGAAGTATTTTCCCTCACATTTTTGTATTTCTTTGAAATTCAGCTCATCTGTTGTACCCTTCAAGGTAATCAAAAGTCTAAATTTTTAGATTTTTTTCTCTTTTATTTTTTTATTTATGAGACTTTGAATTTTGGAAAGTCCCTCTTTTTTTTCATGGAAGGTGGGCAATACCTCAGCACCAAATATAGATAGAAAGATTTGGTAAAAGCATTACATTAGTTGCTGTTTAATATGATAATGACATGACTAAATTTATAAAAAAAATCATTTTTAAAAAGTAAATTTAAATTAAAAATTTCAAATTTTCGGAAAACGTATAATGAATTTTTTAAAAAAATCTCAAAAAATGTTGTGTAATTTATCTTCGTGTGTGCAAAATTTCAAGTTGGAATCACAATGGGATCATATTTTTATGAATTATTGAATAAAATTTGACGAAAGAAATAAAGATATTTTTCAGATTCTATTCAGTTAAATATTGGGTTCTCTTGACTGGTGATGGTCTAGTAAGTAGTAACTAAAGTTGACTGTGCTTGAAATGAGCTGGCATAAACTTGTAGATTGGTAAGCCCCCCCCCCCCCGCATCGCATTTTTTTTTTCCAAAATTAAAAAAAAAAGCCGGTACGTGAGAGCAATAATATAACAAACTAAGACGCTGCCAAACATCAGTAGTGACTAAGGCTTACAAATGGGGGGAGGGGGGTTCATGAAAACTAAAAGTCGGGAAAACTTTTACAGACAAATAGAACCACACTCTTTTGCAGTTTTTTTTTCCCCTCGGAAATTGGGAAGGTAGGGTGAGGGGGAGGAGCAATCTGGAATGAAGCTTAGCAACATGGAAGGTTATACTCAAAAGAGCAAAGTTTGTTATCGAAACTGCTTTAAATACTATATGTATAGATAAATCTCGATGCATTACTCTCCTTTACAATGGAAATTAAAAAGAAAACAAGCAATAAAGAAAAGAAAAAACAGCTGCACTGCACTCCAGATGTTATTGAAAGAGTTATGTGGACGGACACATGATCTGATACTTTGAACTGAAACATTAAAACAATATGGGGGAAACAGTACTATTTTGCTTTGATCTTGGGGCAAACTATTTCTTTCCTGCCTCTAAAATTGAAGGTTGGTGCTGGGGTGAAATGAATCATAACTTTCCTTATTAGATATTGAATTAAGCAAGTTCACTTTGTGAAGGTAGGATCGAAAAAGAAACACTTGGTCTGAAAAAATAAAACATATGAGGTAAGGCCCCTATATATACGAGCCGGCGCATCAGCTTAAGATTAGCCTTCTTGGATCGGAGCGCGTGTTTGAGAGGTTGTCTTTTCTGGCGAGTAATCGGGTTTGGTGATTGTTCACTGCGAGCGATTATTAGCGGCATGTTAATTGTTTATTAAATAAAGGGTTATTTTCGGAAAATTTGGCGAAACCCCGTGGTAACCCTAGCAGCGCAACAATGTAAAATACAATCCAAAATGGCTAAACTTAAGCTGATGCGTCGGCCTGTCTATATAGCGGCTCTAATATGAGGTAAAAACAATCCTCAATTCAATAGGAGTGATACTAGTGTAGCGTCAATCGTATGTTTGAGTGGGTAGAAGGGGGGAGGGTATGTACTTCGTCTTGTTTAAAATTAATACATTTACCAACTTTTAATAAGTTTACTATTCATTTTGTTTTATTTTATTTTATTTTTAAATTTATTTTTCATCTTGAAAATAGTTGTGAAAAAAGTGGTGGTGCGGGGAGGGGGAGGGGGAACGTACTTCGTCTTGTTTTAAAGAAAAACATTTACAAAATTTTGAATGAGTTTACGACTGATTTTATTTTTTATTGATTTTTTCTTTTCATTTTGAAAATAGTTTTGAAAAATTATATATATATATATATATATATATATATATATATATATATATATATATATATATATATATATATATATATATATATATATATATATATATATATATATAAAGTGGTGATGCGAGGGGGGGGTTACCAATCTACAAGTTTACTACAGCTCATTTCAAGCATAATCATGTTTAATTTCTTCTTTCTAGATCATCACCCCAGTAAGACAACTCCATATTTAACTGATAAAATCTGAAAAATATCATTATTTCTTTCGTCAAATTTTATTCAAAAACTAGTGGCACCGCACGACTTTGCCCGTAGTTGAAAAATTAAAAGGTCATTCGGTTCGCCTGTATATTTACAAATAATGGATGACGAATTTCTCGCCAATTGGCTATGTTCATTCACTCTCCCATTCCACGTCATGATAATTTCGTAATTTACTCGTCCATCTTATGATAATTTTGCTCCGGAAAATGTTCTCAAAATTGAATTAGAAGAAGAACAAAATCGAATTTTCGAAAAATCGCTTCGAGGTGCACACCCCATGCTACAAACTAACGTTGTGCCAAATCGGCCGAACGGTCTAGGCGCTATACGCGTCACAGAGATCCAGACATCCTACAGACATCCAGACAGAGAGACTTTGAACTTTATTATTAGTAAAAAAGATTCATAAAAATATGATCCCATTGAGCTCCCAACTTGAAATTTTGCACACACAAAAATAAAATAGACAAAAATTTTTGAGAATTTTTTTTAAACAATCATTATACGTTTTCCGAGAAAATTTTAAATTCATTTTTTTAAATGATTTTTTTTAATAAAATTAGTCAAATTTTTTAAACAAGTCATACTTAAAGTCAGAACAAACAACGTAAGTAGAAGCACAAATTTGTGCTTCTACTTACGTTGTTTGTTCTGACTTTACTATTCAGCACAAAGGTATTTATTTATCTTAAGTCATACTTGTTTAATAAAATTATTACCAAGTGTTTGTGACATTTTAAAATACTTTGAGGTAAATAATGTAAGTTATTTATCACCTTTTTTTTTAATTATTTTTTTTTAATTATTTCTGCTGCCGCGAAAAGTGTTATGGTTTTCAGTTGCCGGTATTTTTTTTTTTTTTTTTTTTGCCCCTCCCCCCTCTACTTTTCCGTTCTAATCGCCGCCTCTGAGGACAGGGATTTTAGTTGTTTTCCTTGCGCTAACACTGCACTGGCAGTGACTTTAGTTTTACTGAGTTGATCTAGTGAGAATCATACTGCCGCGGGCAGATAAAGGACCCCCCCCCCCCCAATAACCGTAAACTTTTATTTTTTTTATTTTTTCTTTTTTGTCATCTAATGCACGTTATTGTACAAGCCCTGTTATTTGGTTTCTGCTGGGGAAAAAAGCGCGAAAATATATCTAATTCCAACAATTCCCAATAGTTGATATCGAATTCAAAATTTTTCTATTATTTCATTAATTTTTGAAGCAAAAATTGAAGACTTTTTTTAAAAAAAACCCTTTTCCCTAGAAAAATTAAGGAAATTGAAGATTCAGGGTTCATACTCAATTTGCATAAAAAATTTCCATGACTTTTCCAAGACTTTTTCAGGACTTCATAAAATTTCTCATGACCTTGTTATACGGAGAGAATAGTATTTATGTAATTATTTAATGTAAAAGTTGATAATTTCCGGAAATGGGCATTAGAAAAATTGTTACGTGAGTGCCACTACCTCACTGAAGCACTTAATAGTGACTGAAAAAATAGCATTGCACACTTGCAGAAACTCTAGTAAATTATTCTTATTTGTCTTTATTATATAAATTCAAGCAAAATAAAAATATAGTGAATGCAATACAACTGATGCTTAAATGTCTAATAAATATTTAATAAATAGGGCTGAATAGTAATGAATGGGGCAAAAATTGAATGAGTCATTACCTACGTTTCCAACAATCAAGTTACTTCATAAAAACATCGTCCTTTGGTGTCAATAGTGCATCTAATCACCTATATAACTTGACAGTATATGGGTTCATTAAAGTGAAGCCACGTTATTCAGTAAATTCATTTTTCTAAACCAGATATTTCAACTGGCCACAAGGATCAGTTTTTCGAGCTGTATGTTGGCACCACTGTTTTAGAGTATTAAAACTCCCCTATTTCTATGTTCTATTCCTTAACTAAAGTTTTCATTTTCTAAAGCCTTTAACATATTAAGATAGACTCTGGTAAATTTAGTAACGATTTTTTTTACAAGTAGTTGAAACGAACTCGGATGCAATTGAATTTCAAGCAATTGCATTCAAACCGGCAAAATCGAGAATGTACAAGTCCACTACTACAGAATACAAAATATAAGAAGTGCTGAAAATAATGGTGAATTCATAATTAGTGACGCCCCAGTTGTAACATTACATTACAAAACTAGTATGTTGTGGCCATCACGAAACTTTCTTCTATATTTTTCCTTTTTCTGATCCCTCCCCATGCTTGACGAGGAAGCAATATTCCTGACAAAAACAAAATTACACATGCAAAAACTTGACGACCATCCCAATGTCTGAATTATTGCAAAAGCAAAGCAAAGAGCGAAAATCGAAAGTTATTTTAAACGCCTTGCTTGAATTAATTACAAATATTTTATTTGTTAACAAACATAAGATGGCAACAGTTAAAAATTTTAAATCATTGAGATAATATTTCCGATCATTTCCATACAATTAAAATCACGAGAAATACGCAGACGACAATCTATTACGATTTATCTTTCTTATTGTTGCATTAATAAAGCTATTTTTATTCGCAAAAAAAAAAAAAAAAAAAAAAATCAACACCTCTTAGAGCGATTGGCGTCAAAATTGAACCAAAGCCTGTTTACATATGGATTCACATATATTCCAAATTTCAACCAGAACGTAGCATTACTTCTTGAGATAGGGCACTCACAATGGAAAAAAAGAGCGGGCGATTGCGCTACCCCCCTTTTTAGCCGTTGACACCAAAATAAAATCAGCTCTTATACCCAGTAAGGGCTAATTCCCGATAAATTTTTCCTTCATTTCGTTCATTATTTCTTGAGATACAGCAGTCACAATTGACGACAAAAAACGTTCTATAGCTCAACCCCCGTTTGAGTTATTGACACCAAAATTGAATCAGCACCTGTTCCTGTTAATGGCGACATATGGACCAAATTTTGTTTGATTCCGCCAATTACTTCCTGAGGAATAGCAAGCACGCGTAACTCAAAAAACGTCCCATTGCTCTACCCCCCTTGGAGGAATTCGCGCCAAAAACCAATGGGCACAAGTTCACATAGGGGCACATATGTGCACCAAATTTCGTTCGATTTCATGCGGTAGTTTTTGCTGTAGAGCGGCCACAAAAAACTGGTCACACACAGACGTGACACACACACACATACACACATACATACACACACACATACATACACACACACATACACACACACAGACAGACAGACATTTTCCAAAAATAGTCGAAATGGACTCAGCACACCTCAAAACGTTCGAATCCGTCAAAATTCGAAATTCGAAAATTTGCACGAATCCAATACTTTCTTCTATATATTAGATATAGAAGAAAGTAAAAAGGCGAGCGGCTGTTACAGAAGCAGATGAAATTGGATTCCAAAACTCGGATTTCTTTTTGAGATCATTCAATTTATATGCAATATTACTAAACCACTCAATATTTCTAGCGCTCTTTTAGCTATTGCTACTTTTTTACTGCCCAAGACATTTTTTCATGACTTAAAATAAATTTCCATGACTTTTATTGAAAATATTAATTTTCCATGACTTTTCCAGGTCTGATTTTTTTTTTTCCATTACTTTCCAGGATTTCCATGACCCGTACGAACTCTGTGTTTTCATCGTTAATGTTACTACACATTTCTAGAAACATTGCAAATAGGACACGGAGTCTAGTTGTTTTCCTTGCGCTAACACTACGCTGCTGGCAGTGAAATTTGGTTTTACAGAGTTGATCTATTGACAATCATACTGCCGCGGGCAAGTAAAGGGCAATAACTGCAAATTTTTATTTATTATTTTTTTATTTATTTTCCCTTTTTGTCATCTAATGTATCTTACGTACAAGTCTTGTTATTTGGTTTATGCTGAAAAAAAAAAGTCTGATTCCAACATTCCCCAGTTATTCTGAGAGCAAATGGTTTAAAGTGCGATTCGGATGTTGGCACCCCCGAAAATGGTGCAGGGGAGCAGGGGCGGTTATAATTGCGCTAGGGGGCAAGTGGTTTTCCGTTCAATTTTTGTGATACAATTATGGGAATTAGTTTTTCTGAAAGGTATTGGTACGAGAAAACCGAATTTGGATGTTGCCAACCTCGAAAACGGTGCAGGGGGGCCGGTTATAATTGCGTTGGGGGCAAGTTGTTTTCCGTTCAATTTTTGTGATACAATTATGGGAGTTAGTTTTTCTAAAGGGTATTGGCACCAGGAAAACGAATTTGGATGTTGCTACCGCATAAAATGCTGCACGGGGGAAGAGGAGGGGAGGGTTCATAACTTCGCTGGGTGCTAGTGGTTTTCCATTCAATTTTTGTGATACAATTATTGGAGTTAGTTTTTCAGGAAGGTATGGGTCAGTGGAAAACGAATTTGGATGTTGCCAACCCCGAAAATGGTGCAGGGGGCAGGGGGGCAGCTACAAAAGCGCTGGGGAGCAAATGCTATTCCGTTCAATTTGTGTGATAAAATTATGGGAGTTAGTTTTTCTGAAAGTTATTGGTACGAGAAAACCGAATATGGATGTTGCCAACCCCGAAAAAGGTGCAGGGGGGGGGGCGATCATTACTGCGATGGGGGGCAAGTGGTTTTCCGTTCAATTTTTGTCATACAATTATGAGAGTTAGTTTTTTAGAAAGGTATTAGCACGAGGAAAACGAATTTGGACGTTGCTACCCCAGAAATGCCGTAGGGGGGCAGGGGGGTTATAACTGCAAACATAAAACAGTTATATATTCAACATTTTTCGGTTTACAACAAGTTTTCAAAGCGTAAAATTCTTAAATTCACCGATAACATTATTACAACGCATAAACACCCGAATTAAATTATGGACACGTGTTTCGGAGTTATAAAGAGCTCCTTTTTCATTGTAAAAGATGTGAGTTTATAAATGAGTTTATGATGAATTGTAGAGCTGTTTCTTTTGGTTGTAGATTATAAAAAGTATTTTTGAATAAAACAAAACATTTATTGAAACTGTTGAAACCGTTATTTTTTTTGTTTTATGCCAACATTGTAAACTTTAGGTAAAAGAACAGAAAAACTTCAAATTTTCTGTTACAATCATTTGCTGTCGAAATATTTAAATAAAAAACAGGAATGTATAATTTTATTTACAGAGATCAACACATAGGCACTCACTTGAGACCGTTTGAAAGAAAAGATACATTTCAGTTAACCATTAAAATAAGTTTTTTATATACAAAACCATTTCAGAAGAATATTGGAATATTTTCCTTACTATGCCAACATTATAAATTTAAGGTAAAAGATCAGAAAAACTACATATTTTATAACCATGAGTTACCAAAAACAGTTAAATAAAAACAAGATTATGGAATTGTATTTGTAGATATCAACAAATAAGCACTCAGCTAACAATGTTTACAAGAAAATATACATTTAGATTAACCATTAAAATAAGTTTTGTACGTGCTTGACCGTTTCAGAAGAATGTAGTTATCAATAAGTTTGAACAATAAGTCAGCAAAGCAATACTAATGAATAACACCAATTAAAAATCCGTCTCACTGTCAGATTCATCGGAACTGCTATCCACTTTTCAGTTAAAAGAGTAATTTGCATCATCTAGCTCTAAACATTCGCACATGTCCGTGCACGGAAATCCGCTGCGTCTGCATTTGCATAAAAGTGTTGAGCATTTACTTTTTTTGCATGAGCATTTTACCAGTTCTAAAATCGTCTGTGGATTACGTTCCATTCTGGTCATCTAGGAAACAAATCTGTTGTCATGCTTTTCCTAACCATAACCAGCTTCTGGCTGTGGAATCTTTGGACATGCAATGACATCATTTTGCCAAATCATGGCTTGATAGTGTGCTGTCATGATAGCATAGCGAAGAGCTGATTGTGTTGGGGGCATTTTCTCTGATTCGGCAATTTTCTTTTGAAATAAAACGAACCGAACAGAGCCAAACATCCGATTTAAAGCAATTTGGCACATTTAAAGTTTACAAACATACCGCTCTAATGCAGAATTAATATCGTCAGAGGACGTAGAATGCAATCCTAAATTTCCAAAAGCTTGCAAAGTATTTGAATCACATTGTTGCAAAACTTTCCAATAAGTTAGTTTACCTTTTCCAACAAACGCTCCAGTAGTGTCGCATCCAGTAAATGGATTTGGATATTCGGATTTTCAGTCATTATAATATAGTTATTAGAGGATTTAAGCATTTTCAGCGATGAAAACTTGTTTTAAACCGAGAAATTATGAATATATAACTGTTTTATGTTTGCAGTTATAAACCCCCCTGCAGCATTTTTGGGGGGTAGGAACAACCAAATTCGTTTTCCTCGTGCCAATACCGTTCAGAAATACTAAGTCTCATAATTGTATCACAAAAATTGAACAGAAAACCACTAGCACCCCAGCGAAGTTATAGTCCCTCCCCTCCACTGCACCCCCTGCAGCATTTTCGGGTGTAGCAACATCCAAATTCGTTTTCCTCGTGCCAATACCCTTTTGAAAAACTAACTCCCATAATGGTATCACAAAAATTGAACGGAAAACAACTTGTCTCCCCCCCCCAACGCAGCTATAACCGGGCCCCCTACACTTTTTTCGGGGTTGGCAACATCCAATTTCGGTTTTCTCGTACCAATACCTTTCAAAACAAGAAGTTCCGTCTAGAACTAAACGAGCCTACTTTCCCGTAAAAATAGCGAAAATCGCAAATTGTTTCAAACATATTTTTTAAATATTTTAAACTGATTTCTAGGAATAAAATATTCCTCACTCATCTAAAAAATTAGATACGTAAGAAAAAAATAAATAAATAAACGAATAAATAAAATAGCAGCACCTTTTAAACAAAGCAGCTAATAAACTTTTTTCCATTAAAAAAAATTCTTTAACAGCTTTCAAAACGAAAAAAAAAAATTAAAATTAATAAGCTCATTAAAACAAAGCCATCATATCAAAAAAAAAAAAAATCGTTCCTTTTTCCCCTCGCGCCAAAAATAATTTTTAAATGAATTAAAGCATTTACAATAATAAATAAAAACAATAAAATGTAAACTTAAAGAAATAATTTTCACTGTCAAAAAAAAAAAAAAAAACGAGCTGATGTGTGCATCACATGACTTCCTTTTACTCCAATTTAATTTCATTTCCCCATTATTGGCAATTTTAATGTGATTCAATTGTTTACGCTCTAAAAATTTCAACAACAGTGGCCAAATTGAAACCAAATTTTTTAAAAAATCGCCAAATTTGTCGCTAAGTTGGCGACCAAAAGACTGACGATGTATCGCCAAGTGTCCGACAAATTATAACACTACTTGAGTTTAAATCGAAATTAACAATGATTTCCCTCCAAAAAGGGGCAAAAGATCCCCTTAGGAACATCCGAATGCAACCAAAAGGGAAGGTGCAAAACTAGGCCCCAGTAGGAGTCTTCGTACCAAATTTCAACTTTCTAGGACATACTGTTTTTGAGTTATGCGAGAAACATACACACATACGCACATACACACGTACATACAGACGTCACGAGAAAATTCGTTGTAATTAACTCGGGGATCGTCAAAATGGATGTTTCGGGTGTCTGTAAGTTCCTAGGCATATATCCACGTGTGGTCGGGTCGAAAAAAAAATTCAACATTCATTCGGGGGTGAGAAAAATGGAAATTAAGGCCGATTTTTGAGTGAAAATTTTTTCGCGAATACAATACTTCCTTTCATCTATCCAAAAATTGTCGGAATACCTTTTTTTAAATGTTCATACGCATTTTTTCGTAGAAAAATTAAGGACATTTAAGGTGTTTTCAACGTTACTTCACATTTCTAGAAATATTGCTACTGGACACAGATTTTGGTTGTTTTCCTTGCGCTAACACTGAACTGGCAGTGAAATTAGTTTTACAGAGTTAATCAAATGAGAATTAAACTAATTTATCAGCATAAAAAATATAAGAAACACACACACACACTCGTCTATTTTATCAATTTCTTGAAGCAAAAATTGAAGACTTTTTAATTTTTAATTTAATTTTTTTTAAAGTTCAGACGCTTTTTTTCATAGAAAAATTAAGGAAATTGAAGATGCTTTCAACGTTAATGTTACTACCCATTTCTAGAAATATTAGGACACGGAGTCTCGTTGTTTTCCTTCTGCTGACACTGCACTGGAAGTGAAACTAGTTTTACAGAGTTGATCTAGAGAATCATACTGCCCAAATTTTTAGATTTCTTAATGCTTTCCTTTTGTCATCTATCGTACGTTATCGTACATGCCTTGTTACTTGGTTTCTGCTTTAAAAAAAAAAGCGCCAAAAAAGATGTCTAATTTCATCATTTCCCAACAGCCGATATTAAATTTCTTCAAATAACTCGAAAACTCATTTCTGCAGATACTCTCGTTTACCAGCCCACGATAGCATACTAATTTATCAGCATAAAAAATAAATATCCATTTTGTCCATTTTTTGAGGTAAAAATAAAGACTTTATTATTATTTTTTTTTAATGTTCCTACGCATTTTTTTGTAGAAAAATTAAGGAAATTTAAGATGTTTTCAATGCTACTTCACATTTCCAGAAATATTGCAACTGGACACAGATTTTGGTTGTTTTCCTTGCGCTAACACTGAACTGGCAGTGAAATTAGTTTTACAGAGTTAATCAAATGAGAATTAAACCAATTTATCAGCATAAAAAAATATAAGAAACACACATTCACTCGTCACACACATTCATTATTTTATCAATTTCTTGAAGCAAAAATTGAAGATGCTTTCAACGTTAATGTTACTACCCATTTCTAGAAATATTGCAAATAGGACACGGAGTCTAGTTGTTTTCCTTGTGATGACACCGCACTGGCACAGTGTTTCGATTAGTACAAGCTAGGTGGACAAAAGTCAGGTTCAAAGTTCTAAACTTTGGTATTGGGATAATGCAAACAATAAACCAAAACATGATACTTAGTTATTTGTTTATGCCTAACCCCCCCCCCCCCCCCCCCGTCACGTGAGTAATAAGGTTCAAAGGTACATATCCTTTTGTAATTGAATAAATCGGTTAAAGTTCCAGACATCATTTCATCACACAAAATAAAAGTGTTCCTAATTTCATATGATTTTATTGTTCAAGATAGTACAGTGGTTCAAAATTCGATATCTGCATACGAAACAGTGCATACAAACTCAAGATTCGTACGAAAATTCACGCTGTTTGGTGTTTAACAAAAATAGTGCTGGATGCTGAAAAAGTTTTTTCTCTGAAATTCTGTTTGGTTCTTGAAGTATTTAAATGTAAAATGTCAGCAAGACATCATTTGATAACTTACAATCGTGG
>NC_072739.1:79239978-79364784 GCF_026930045.1 Uloborus diversus | reverse complement strand
TGCTAGGTTTAGTTTTATTGCAAAATTTCAACGCAAGATAGTTTACAAACATTGAGAGTGGGGGAAGGAGTGATTTTTGCCTTTGAGCTTGGAGCAGGGTGAGCACCCTTGCATACAAAGATCAGAGAAAAATCTTTAATTTTTCAAATTCAGGAAATCCTTATCCGTAGCCGTCCGCGACTTTGCCGTTGTTATGCTCAATTTGAAAGAACTTTCACCATAACAACCCCTTGAGAAATGCTATCGTAGCCTTCTCATCTGCATATAGTACTTAGATAAATAAATAAATATTTTTTCAAAAAGAAAAGGATTCAAAGATAAAGATTAGGGGAATTTTCTGGTCACCAGTGGTGAGAAAAGGTATTTATAGTAGCCACATTTTTTTCTAGTCGCCACTACATTTGTAAAACAGGTAACTAACCAACAAAGTAGTATTTAATTTAGCACTAAAATATAAATATTATCAGTTCAAATAAAGGTTAATGTAACTAATTAGTGGCATTAATGTTTATTGTACAATCAAGTATTAACTATGCAAAGAGGATCTAGTTTCATTTTTAAGAATGTTTTCTGCTAACTCGGATGGGGTTGGGGAGAGTGGCAAACAGGCAGAGGAAGTGAAAGAATTTCGCCAACCGATAACTAGTTAGTCCCCACTTTTATTCGGCACTCCCGATTTTTCAAATTTATTAAGTAGGATCATCCATTTTTAAAGAATATTTTTTGGTTAGAATTTGGAGTTCATTTCGTTAAAATTCAGTGTGGTCATGCAGGCTATCTTTTTTTTCCTTCCTTTTTTGATATTATCAATTTTCAATAACGAACATTTTTCTAAAAATAAAACGAATTTATAAATTTATTTATTGCAAATATTCATTCATTCGTTAATTTTTCCTAGATGAGATCAGGAACCGTATTAATGGGGAAAAAAAACTTCGTTTCAAAAATTAATTTTAGTGCGAATGCAAATAAATTAATATCACAAGCGGGATTGCAAAATGCCGCGCCTTTTACACTGAGTTATTTTTCTTTTACCTATGTAGTCAAGACTCAAGAGGGAAAGAACTAGAATTTCCTTGGAAGGGTCTGTAAAAAGCTGCGGTTTCATTTCGCCGTCAGCTATTACCTCCTTCGACTACTCTGCACAGCAGGGGAGCGTCCGGTCTGTCCCCCTGCAAAATGTGACAGGTCACATGATCCACACTTTCATCGGCCACCGCTCGTTCTATTGGTTGTTGAAGTGTCAATCACTTCACTGATGAACATTGCTTTCGTTTAAAGAAAAAGCCCATTTTCAAGCGAGATCGTTTTTCTTTCCCACTGAAGAGCAGCCTTAAGACTTAACTTTAGGGGTAGAAAGATTGGCTAAATCTTGACATCAAAGAATAATGTATGTGGAAAAAAATAGTTGTTTGATACAAATAAATTTGGAATGGGATAAATTAATAATGGTTGTCGCTATTTTAATGATATTTGTTTTGAGATTGCTCTAATAATTAGCTCTTGAATAAATTTTCTAAATATTTTTTTTAAACACATTTTTATTGGATTATTGAGTTATAAAGTAATGTTAAAAGCAAGGGCGCCCATATGCAAAATTTTAAAGGGAGGTCTCAGATATTTTCCGTGTGGTTTAGCAGGATATTTTCCCCATTGAAAACGATTTCAGTACAGATTAGAGTTATTAAAATTTGACATTTTTAACAACTTATTCATTAATGACTGGAGAAGAACTGCTTTTACATTTTTGAAGAGAAAAAAGTGCTAAAAGCAAGGAAGTTCTAATTTCAAGGTGGGGTGGGGGCTTGAGCCCCCCTTGCCCCCCTTATATGGGCGCCCTCAATTAAAAGACACTTTTGTTTTGTTCCACTCTTTCTAATATTTACTTTTACTCTGTGCTAGGAAATAATTTTTGGAAAATGAACAAATGGATTAGTGTCTGAGATCTGTGGAAAATGACCTAAAATAAATAATTAAACGTATTTTTTCCTTAAAATTTATCTGCATAAATATACTTTGATAAGTATCTTTTAAATTACTGTGACTTTGACTGTGTGACTTTGAAATTATTTTAGGTACAATTGATATGGTTCAGCTGGGGGACAACATAGTGGAGTTCAATAAAGATTTCAGACTTTACATAACTACAAAATTACGAAATCCACATTATTTACCTGAAATTTCTACTAAAGTTTCTTTGCTGAATTTCATGATTACACCTGAAGGTCTGGAAGATCAGCTTTTAGGAATTGTAGTTGCGCAAGAAAGGTAAAACTTCAATGCCTTCCATTTCTGATGCTTTCATTTATTATTATAGTTAAGATTAGTTTTTACTTTGTGAGCTATCTATCTATTATTTATTTCTTTCCTTTAATTTTTTGACTCCTATATTTTGGTCTTTTTGTTCTCAATCTGATATTATTATTATTTTTTTACTTTTATCGGTCAAAACTATTTTACCTGCTTATGTTAGGAAGAGATAAGCATTTAAAAATAAATTTACAGTATATGACTTTTTCTTCAATCTTATACCCTATTGTTGTGATTATTTTTTGCATATGTATAATGAATGAACATTTTCCTGTTTTTGAAAGCAGATTTATATCAAATTATTTAATGTGAATTATTCTTTTACTCCAGCTCTTTTTTTTTTTTTTAAATCCTTTTCTTTATGACTCAGATTTAAATTCAAATTTTCATGAAAATTTTATTTTTAAAGCAAACTATGTATGCAATAAAAAGATATCTTCTTTATTTGCATCTTTTCCTTTGAACCTGAATCAAGTTTAGCAAAATGGCAATTTGTTTCATGTGCTTTATGGGTTGACCCATGAAATGCATGAAGCATGATTAAATAGATAGTACCTGGACGACCGAGCCTCGCTCGGCTTTAAAAGAATTATTTTTTGTCAACTCGTATTTTTTTAAGGTTCAATACTTTTCCAAATATACTTGAAAAGCTTCATGTTAACAAAATATTAAGCACTCGACCTTCTTATAACACTCAAGTACCAAACAAAGAAGATTCTGAATGTAATTAAATCAACATTTTGCTTTAAACTATCTGTTACACTGTTACATTTGTTTCCACTATACAATTTTCTTGTCAGTAATTAAAATATTTTGACCTTGGAGCCAGTTTTGCTATGGTGAAATCGGTTTTTAACCGAATACTTCCTTTCATACTATGATGCGTTTCACGATTTTATCCCAATCGAGATTTTCGTTTTGAACAAGTACTTTTAGTGTAGTTGGTCACTTTACGCCAGAAAGTGCTACATATAGCATGATATCCATCAAAACTGATGATCCACAAACCACACCAACAAATTATAACAACAACAGTCTTAACAAAATATAAACAGTTTCAAGACATTTGTTTTTTCAAAATAAAATTTAGATGCCTGATTTAACAAACATATAAAATTATTTGAAATGTTAAAAAGAAGATAAATAAATAAAATAAAAGAAGACGGTCAAGCAATAGTTTTGCTTAAAAAAAAGAAGCTTTACATCGACTTACATAATGCTTTTGAATTTGTTTTTAGCCAAGTGCGATTGTAATTAGCCAAAGTGGCTAATTCAGCCAAGCCTAGCAACCCTAAGCAAGTTTAAAATTTTGAAGCGAGAAGAGGCAAATTTTCATTGTTATGGTTGCAAATCGTCTGCCTGATGCGTCAATTCACAGTTTACTTCAAGGCTTAACTTAATTAGACTTTATATTAAAAAACTCTTTTTTGCAAAAAAATTGCATTTTTACAGAAAAACACTGATGTAGATGAACTTAGAATGCAAAACTACAATTAAATCCAAAATTTCGTCCAAATCGTTAGAGCAGTTTCCGAGATAAGAAATATATATATACCCACAAGAATTGCTCGTTTAAAGATATAAGATGTTTATCCAGTTAAACTGTCTTGTTTTTTCTTTCTTTCTTCCTGGACAGTTTGTCTGTTCTAGACTGTTCAAAGAATTTCAAACACATTGAATCATATTGCTTCAATCAAGAGCAGTGTAGAAATGTACGTAGTTAAGTTAGTCTTATTATATACCTTTAATTGATATGTTTTGTTGAACAATTTGAGAAGTGATTAATAAAACTTCAAATCAATTTTAGAAGACCAAGAACGTTTGTGGAAAGTTTCTTTCATGTGCCATAGCTTCAAATTCTGAAATTAAGTGTTATGGTGTAGTGATGAAGGAATACGTTAAATAATATTATAAGTCATACAATTTCATAGTTATTATTTGAGCAGCCTATTATTTGACAGCCTTTTCCCTAGAGAAAAATTTTCTTGTTCATTTATTTAATCAGGAGCTTTTTATATTATTTTCTCCCTCCACCCTTTTTTACAGACCTGATTTGGAAAAAGCAAGGCAAGAGTTGATCATAGAAACAGCTGCTAATGAGAAGGCCTTGCAGGAGTTGGAAGATAAAATTCTTAAAACATTAGCACAATCTGAAGGAAGCAATATTCTTGAAAATGAAGAAGCTACTCAAATTTTAGATTCTTCTAAATTTCTTGTTGATGATATCAAAGCAAAGCAAAAAGTAATTCTTTACAATTATTTTTGTCATTTTTATAATGTGTTAGCACTAAAATTCTATTACATAAGAGACTATTATAGCTTATTCTATGGATTATTTAAGAAAGATTTGATGTGAAGAATTTCCATGAAAAATATTTTCGTGATCCTAATAGACTTTTTTTTTCTCGTTAGAAGTTTTATTTGCAAAGAGAAAGAAAAACATGTTTATTTCTGTAAGCTTTTGATGAAAATGATATTTCATGATTGATAATGGTGTTTTATTGCTGTAAAGAAATTTGAGTAAAATCCCTTCATAGAAAATATCTTTTTCATTAATGTGATAAAAAGTCATATTCATTAAGTATGTCTAACTGTCGAATTCAGAAAGCAGGTGTAGAATCTGTAAGGAAAATGCTGTGAAAATAACTCTTTTTTTTTTTAAATTTTGGTCACCAAAATGTAATACAGCCTAGAGTAAAGAACCTAGCTGGGTCAGAATCAAGGGTTTATTTGAGGGGAGAGCTGATGTGGCTCTCCCAAAATAATTTAAAAGCTTTTTACTGTGAGTAAAGATTTTAATATGTTTAGGCTTAAATTTGGGAATTTTTCATAATATTTGACTTGGACCCCTTCCAAAATAAATTACTGTACATACATTTTTGACCAAATGTAAGTCACCGATTTATATATAAAAATATTTATAGCTGTCTAAACTTTTCAACGTGTCAACTTTCCTAGTAAGTCAAGGTTCTGGCAATCATCATGTAATATTTTCTTTAGGTATTAATTTTTTAGACTGGATGTTCATTCAGGATTGTTTTTCAGTTATGAATGAAGTATAATTAGTTTTAATTTGTTATTATATTTTGCAAGATAATTTTTTAAAAAATGGTGAAGTTTCAAACGTTTATATTTCTAAGCATAAAAATGATACAAAACAAAATTTTTTACTTACCTAAATTATTCTTAAGATGTTCTATGTGCCCTCCCGCTGATGCCTGAATGATACAACACCGCTACTCAAAATCCTCCCGTAAGTGTTGTAGTATGTCTGCAGTCACAGAAGCAACTCCCCTGCAGTGACCCAATTTTTCAGTTTATCAAGATTAGAAGGTATAAGTATACTTTATATCCCCAGAGGGAAGAGAATCACATGGTGTTAGACATGGTTAGCCTAGGGTGGGTCAATCATGTACTGCTAAATCACCTTTCCCGTAAGCACCATTTTGACTAACTGAATAATAAATAACAAGTGTGACAGATAAGATAACACGCAAAGACATCAAGTGGTAGCCAATTGAAAGTTTATAGATTGCTCTTGGAGTCAAGCTCCACCAGAGAGCTGTAGTTGCAATATTCCTAAATCAGTGTAGCCTTATAAATCCCTGCCATTCTTTTTTAATCACCCTGTATTTTAATTTATTCTGTTTATCCTGTGAATTAATTAATTCTATATTTCATCAAAATTGAAGGGTTTTGTTTTAATACCTGGAATTTTAGTTGTCTCTTATTTTTCTTGGGCTTAATAATTTCAAGATATCAAAAATCAATTGTAGGAATATATTTGTTTATCTCTTTATATTAACAAAAAGTAAGGTCAAAGGAGGAATTCTGTGGTGGGCCTGCGTCCAGGAAACCCCATAGCACCTACAGCCTTGAAATTTAGCACAAAATTACTTCAAGCCCCTGTGGTTTGCACTTGGGGTTTTGTTTCTTAAACTTTGAATTAGTTTTTTTGTAATTAATTGTTTATGCTCAAATATTTCACGTAAATTGCCTATTAAAGGGGTGAAAATTACTTGCACATATTAATATTATATTTTGTTAGAAAGGGTAGAATTTTCCAAGTTCTCTACGCAGTTTGTTTCCAAGTTCTAACTTAATTACGGCAGAAGTTATCTGTATTTTTAACTTGCATTTTTTAAGGCTTAGCTGAAATTTAGGCACTACTTTCTTCATTAAATCTATCTGTGAAAAGTGAAGGAATTATCCCACAGTTTTCTTTTTGACACCACTGGAAAGAGCGGCTTTTTTTACTCCGGATCTAACTTGACCAATGGTCCAAAAACTAAGTTTTTGTCTCCAAAGGAAAAAACGTTACAAGCCGTTTTAATCAAGTTCCAAAAATCTCATCTCCATGCAAATTATTGATGTTTTATTTGGCATTGCTATAATTACATCTTTTAGATTCGTTTGTTTCGTCTTTCTTATTCAAAAATTTTAAGGGTTTCGATTTTAACCGAAAATCTTAGGCTTAACTCAGTTCAAGCCCCAAGCTAAAGTGCCAAATATATTACTAGAGAGACGACAAATATGAACGCGACTTTTCAAATGTACAAAACTGCAGTTTTGCAATACTCAGAAGTCCCTTAGCACTTACGGCTCTGCAAGTTCGTACAAGTTATTTTAAAACCCTGGGATGGAGTACTTTTTGTTACAAAGGGAACTATTAATTGGTGAAAGTCAGCAATCAGGGGAGCAGAGCCCCATAGTATACTATAAATTGTCTAATAGGGATGTCCTGTCTAATCCAACATGAGCACAATCTGTTATTTATTAATCTTTTTCAGCCTTACAGATTTAAAACTCAATTATTGCAATAATTGTGTAACTTTTTCAATATAATTTAATAATAAATTCTTATCTCTTAAAAAATATGTCAAATAGAATTTGAAATGTAACAAAAAGTGCAAATTAGAGGTAGACAATGTTGTGCTCTTGTTTTGTGTCATTCCAATCACATGGCTATACACTTTTTTTTGTCATCTGGCATTGTTGTACAGTCAAACCTCGTTATCGCGACACCCGGATTTCACGACACTCCGGATGTCACGTCACTTTTTCAAAGTCTCGAACTTATGGGGAACATTAAAACTGTATGGATAAAGTTTTAATGTTAAGTGGCTCTGGGTTTTACGACGGTTTTTTGGGAGACAACTCTGGTTACGACGACACTTCAAGCTGCACGGATTGGATCAAGTATTTCTTTGCAATTGAAAATTTTCCATAAAATAATTCTGGAAAAGTTTGTTGCAAGGCCGCCCATATAGGAGGGCAAGGGGGGTGCTTGAGCCCCCCTTGGAAATTAGAGCTTCCTTGTTTTTAGTACTTTTTTCTTTGCAAAAATGTTAAAATATTTCTTCTCCAGCCATTAATGAATAACTGATTAAAAATGTCCAATTTTAATGACTCTAATCTGTCCTGAAATTGGTTTTCATGGGGAAAATATCATGCTAAACCATGGTTAAAACATCTGAGCCCCCCCCCCCCTCCTTAAAATTTTGCATATGGGCGTCCATGGTTTGTTGTATGAATTTCGAACTTGGATAAGAGATTTGATCAGGCATGACACCTCAAAAATGGTGGGGGACAAGTAGATAAGTTCTGAAAGGTACAGGTTTTAGACTTTGACAAGAGGGACAATAGAAAGGAATTCAAAGCGGGTGGATTGTAATACTGAACGAGGGAAACAGTAAGAGAAGAGAAAGACCATAGCTACCTTAAGCTAAGCTGTAGGTGGTCACTACAAGCTTTTGCCTTGAGAGAAAAAGAGATAAGAGCTCCTCATTATATTGAAAAGGGACACACAACTCTAAAGCGGGGTAAAAGAATTAGAAAGGTTTTTTTCACCTTCGAAAGGTGGGGCTAAGCCGTCAAAATCAAACCGAATTGTGGACAAAAGTGAAGAGTCTTGAATTGATTTCTTTCTTGCTGATAATTTTGTGGAAAGGAGGAGTGTTAAAAATGTTATTCGAAAGTTTAGCAAACACTTGTTGAAAAGTAATGTAGATTTCAAAAAAAAAATAAGTGAAGTTTTTTTTAAAATAATTTTTGTTACATTCACCAATAACTCAAATTTACATTAGTTAAATCTATTTGAAAGCATATAAACGCTATTAATTTTTTCATTAAATCTAATTTTATTGTGAACTAATGTTTAATAATGAATTTTTAACCTATCCGGTTATGACGTCGCTCCGGCTATGACGACACTTTGTTGACAGTCCCAGAGGTGTCGTGTTAATGAGGTTTGACTGTAATCCAAAGGTATGTGGCATTCTTATTTTAAAGAATAGGCAGATTAGAGGGTTTTCATACATCCATATATGTGTGTTTTGTTAATTTGTGATTGGTATCTAACAAAATATTAGTTCAACTAATAATGCTTGCATGAACTTTCTTGCCCAGATTGCTGACGAAACAACAGCCCACATTAATCAATCTCGTGAATCATACAAGGGTGTTGCTAAACGTTCCTCTGTCCTATTTTTTTTCTATCACTGACCTTCCTAATGTGGATCCTATGTATCAGTATTCTCTAACTTGGTTATATTAATCTTTTCCTGAAAGCTATCCAGCAAAGGTGAGACTTTTCTTCTCTTTTTTAATCTTTCTGCTTTCTTATGCTTTAAGCTGCTAGTTTTTGTGAATAAAAATTATTTTTTTCTTTAGTTCTAATTTTTATGTGATTAATTAATATCAGTGTTTTTATTTTAACTTGGAGATATAATCGCTTGTTAGGAAAACCAATCTAATTGTTCTTATGGAATGACCTTTTACTAACCCTGCCACTATCTGTTCTTCACCTCTCGCATCCTTTATATCTGATCTCTATTGTAGGAAAAATTCCCTCATATTAAACTATTTCAAAAAAACCAAGTAAGAGGAAAATTTTGGAGTTTAGAAAGAATCACTAATATATGAAACTAAAGCTTGTATCATACAAAGGGCTTTATCTCATTACAATGGTTATGAAACAATTGGTACTGCTATAAAAAAAAAATTAAAAAAGTTTTACATGTAAACAACATACAGTGGTGGACAAAATTATAGACTCTTTTTTTTTTCTTTTGTTTCAATTACAACATGACTCAGTTTAAATTATTTTCATTGAAGTAAAGATGAATAGTTAAAGAAATAGTTCTAAAATTAGTACATCTTATCAATTTAATTAAAAAATTCATAAAATTAGAAAATTTGCAAATTTAATATTTTACCATTACGTGAAACCTGGAAAAAAGTATAAACTCAGAGGTAAAAATCCAGAATTATGAGAAAGTTTTGTTCCAAAATGTTAATTTAACGCCATAGAATGAATAAATGTTGCCATCAGTGATTGCTAAAAGTTTTTGTTTTTGGAAATTAATGAGAAACATATAAATGCAACACCGCTGGACAAAATTATAAACTCATTTTTTTTTCATTTTTTCAATCATAGTTTAACTCAGTTAAAAAACTTTTTGTTCCAGTAAAGATAAATAACTGACTAAATAGTCCTGAGTTCAGTATAACTCATAAAAAATATAAAATAAATAATTTAATAAAAAAAATTCTCAACTTTAATACCTTAATAACACATGAAACCTGGACCAAAGTATCAACTCAAAAGTAAGAAACTCTGAAGTTTGGTAGAATTTTATTCAAATACTTAATCATTTAATATCCAAAAATGAACCAATGCTGAATTACAAAATTACGGTTGAAGAAATGAAAAAAGAAATTAATTTATAATTTTGTCCAGCGGTGCATTTATATATTTCTCATAAATTTCCAAAAACAAAACTTTTAGCAATCACTGATGGCAACATTTATTCATTCTATGGCATTAAATTAACATTTTCGAACGAAACTTTCTCATAATCCTGGATTTTTTACCTTTGAGTTTATACTTTTGTCCAGGTTTCACGTAATAATAAAATATTAAATTTGCAAATTTTCTAATTTTATAAATTTTTTAATTTAATTGATAAGATGTACTAATTTTAGAACTATTTCTTCAACTATTCATCTTTACTTCAATGAAAATAATTTAAACTGAGTCATGTTGTAATTGAAACAAAAGAAAAAAAAATGAGTTTATAATTTTGTCCACCACTGTATGAGAGACATGTAATCAAGGTTTTATTGTATTTTCTCAGTTCAAAAACTTAATATTTTTTCCTGTAAGAAAAAATATTTAATTCATAAAATTCATTTTATGTAATTTCTTTAATCTTTAAAAAAATAATTTAAAATTCTTAATAATCCTTAAATTTCTCCAAAACTATGATTAATTCTGTGAAAACTTTTAAATCATGCTGGGGCTAAAATTCTGGAGTGCCAAAATTTATTTCTAAATTGTTGGGGGGGGGGGGGGGGGCATGTCAAACTTGGAGCAGATTCTCTCCTCCATATGCATAAAGTAAGATTTTTAGTTTTAGACCCTGGCGTGTCCTTAAATTGTAAATAATTGCTCTTTCATTGATTTTACTGTTAGAAATAGGGACACATATTAAGGTTTGTTTGAATCTATTAATAAATAATTCTACTTTTCATTCATAGGTTAACATTTAAACCATTTTTGTATTTTCTCATGAATCTCAAATAGTTGTAATAGCATACTGTTAAAATAGTCTCAAATTTAAGTTTAGAATGTACCCCTTATTTCAACTTTCTTTTTTTTTTAATTAAAAAACTTTTAATAAAATGTAAATTGTATGAATTCAAGACATCTCAAATCTCCTAGATTATACTGTGTCTCATCAAGTCTCACATTAATTTCTTTGTCACTGTGTTTTCCCTATGAAGTATTCATAACTTTATTTATTTTTCCAGTGAGAAGTCATCTGATCTATCCATAAGATTGAAGAATCTAAGTGAATATTTCACATATAGCTTGTATTGCAACATTTGTCGCTCTCTATTTGAAAAGGATAAGCTGCTTTTTGCATTCATTTTGTGTTGCAACTTGCTTATGTAAGTTAATCTCTAATTTTTGCTTTCTAACTCTAAAACTGTTTTTCAAACAAAACATTATTTTTTAACCTTTTTTTTTTTTTTTTTTTGATATTATTTAATTTCAGTTCAGATTTTTTTTTCTCTTTTTTTACTAAGGATATATGATTACATCCCTACATGCCTGTGAACTTACTTTTTAGTTAAGTGAGTGTGTCAGGTGAATTCAATGTTAACTTAAATGCTGTTTTAGAATTATTTTCATACAGTATAATTTTATGCTACTAATGGTTTACTAAATGGTTTTCAAGCCTTGAAGATGGACATTACATCAAAGTATGTGTTTGCATGCTGAGTTAGCTCCAAGCTTTCAAGGCTATTCACTCAGCTCATTTCATTCTAAAATGAAATTAATTTCTTAGAAAGTTTTTCTTTTATTTTTTGTAACTTTGAACCTCAACACAACGAGTTTGCAACAACAGCTTCTTACGTAATCAAAAGAAATAAGAGTAAAAATGTACCCAAGAAATGAGTTCCTCTCAACAATTCTCAATCTCAGATTTCTTTTCATAACGAATAAACTACTTAAGCAGTTTTTATGACTTCATAAAATTTTTCATTTATCTAGAAATGCATTAATTTGCAAACAGATTTTGAATGTACACTATAGTGAGTGAAAAAATGTCCAATGTAGTGTAAGTCACATTAGGGTTGGGAATTAACAGTCAATACTTCTATGCTTTAGTCATTTTAATTGAAACGAAACATAGCTTTTCGTCTTTCAAAATGTTTGCTTAATTTGTATTGATCAGAGCAATTGAAAGCAGGGGTTATATATTATGTGATATATAGTCCGATCGATAAATGTGTGTGTGTTATTTGACATTTGCCTTAACTTATATTTTTAGACTGTTTGCATACTGGATTATATTACGAATATACTCTCTTAAATAAAGCAAAGTAAAGTAGTGCATTATTATTGATCACTAGGCATTGAATTATGTAAACATAACCTCCCTAGTTTAACCTGTGTGCTCTAGATTTCAATTTTGTTGAATATTGTACTTCCAGACAGTGCTGTTGTTGGGGGAGGAAGAGGCAACATTCTATTTGGTTTGTTTTTGTTAAAGCAAATAGAATGTAAATTGGTTTCAACCTTTTTTTTTTTTTTAAATAAAAGACGACAAATTTAACCTTGTTTAGCCTAACAAAAATCCATCAAATTAAATCTAAACTATAGAAAAGGAAGTTCCCTAATATCATTTTGTACAACTACAGCACTGCTTTCATTGTAGAAGTCAATCTCTTAATTTTTATGCCGAATGCATCTTAATTATGCTTTATGTTCTAATATGTTGTTTCATTGAGCCACTTTTCTTTTCACAACATCAGATCGGACAAGAAGCTGGAGAAGAGTGAATTTAAATTTTTCCTGACTGGTGGTGTTGGTTTGGAGAATACTGTATCAAACCCAGCTCCATCTTGGTTACTGGAAAAGAGCTGGAATGAGCTCTGTAGATTGTCCGACACAAAAGCTTTTGATGGTTTGAGGTATTGGTTACATTATTATTGCATTTTGAAAGTAAAACTCATTAAAACAACTTTTATCTTAAAACTGTACACAATCACTTCAAAGTTTATCATTAGCAAAATTGTATAAAATAAATAACGAAATTAAACTGCACAAAGTGGAGTAAAAGTTAAAACATCTGTTTCTACCTTTGATCCTGAATTCAAGATTAGCTTAGGATTTGAAATGCTTAAAACAATGACACTGGTTTTTCCCGTTGTGCAGAAATTTAGTTCATAAATGTCAATGATTTTAACAAACTTGAATAACTGGATCATGTCCCCTTTTACTCTCCTTTGCTCAAGACTATACACCCAAACCTGTTTTTATGCGATGAATAGGGACCTTATAAAAAGAATCACATTAAAAAAATTGTTCGAGGCTTCACGAGTAACTTTAAAAAGTTGTTTTCGCAACAACAGTTTAAAAAAAATCGTGCAGTGGATAGGGACCGCATAAAAAAGAAGTTTCACATAGAAAATAACTCAAAAACTTACAAAATTACTAGGAATTGCTTATCTTTAAAACAAATCAAAGTAAACCAAGTGATGATAATTTTGCCGAGTAGTCGGTCAAAATTTCCCGAAAAAGGGATTTTTTGGGAGGTCACAGTGACTTCCCATCGGGGTGCCTATGTCGCCACTTGAAGACACTACCTCGAACTAGTTTTAAAAATGATTTTGTGATTTGAGTCATAATCTGATTGAAATTTTCATATGCCGCACAAAAAAATTAGCCCAAAAAAAGACTGCACAAAAACAGGTTTCAGTGTACATATTAAGCATGCCATACCTGGAATCATTATTTAAAGTAAAAATCGCAATTACTAACCCTGTAGCTGTCCTTTGAACTCTTTCCAATAAATTGCTATCTTCAGACAAGGAGGCCAAAACTGAGCAGCATAATCTAAATGTGGTCTTACCAAGCTTCAATATGAAGGTAAAAGAATTTCTTTAGAATATCATGAAATAGACCTATTGATAAAACTCAACATTTTGCTGGCCTTGTTGCTACACTGCATTGCTGACTAAGATTAAAGTAATGACTGATTAACACACTCAGATCTAACACTGTTTCTTCTCCCCTTAAGATAGATCCCTGTAAATAGCAGTTTGCATGCTCATTCCCCCGACCTAAATGAAACACTTGATTTTTTCTAACATTGACTGACATACCCCACTTAACTACCTGCTTAGAAGTTTGATCTAAATCCTCCTGAAGGTGTTTTTTTTCCCCCTTTGCTGTCAACAACTCCCATAACTTTGACATTTTAAGAAAAAGTATTAATGTTCCCAGAAACCCTTTCACTATAATATCATTGATAAAAAAAAATAATAAACAACAATTGTCCTAAAACTGAACCTTGTAAAACCTCACTTAAAACATCAGACCATTAAAAAAAACTTCTCCTAATAACTACTGTTTGTTTTCTCCCAGTAAGCTACCGTATTTTCGGGAATAAGCGCCGCACCCGGTGTAAGCGCCGCACCTTCCATAAGCGCTCACTCAGCATTAAACAACTTAAAAGCACAATCAGTAGTAAAGCAAGCTGGATTAAATGTAAATAAAAAATATTTTTTTATTTCTCGTTAGTATTTTTAATTAACGATAAAGAAATATTTTTAAAAATCCCCATTTTTCACTTTTTGCCTTCGGCATCCCTCGATTGGTCATCATTTTCGATGGTTATTTTATCCGATTTCCAACGGCAAACGCATCTCGTCAGTGCCAAACTCTGGCAGCAAAACGATTTCCATTTGCTTCTGCCTTTATAACCTTGAACTTAAAGGCTGCAGTATAACTTTTCAATTGCTAAGGAGCCATTTCAAAAGCAACTCTAAAAAAATTCGTAAAAAAAGATAAGTCAAGAACATACGAACGGCAGCAAAAGATGCAACACGACGATGTGAGTGAATAATAAAATTAAAGCTAGAAGACAAGTTTCCCATTAGGTTGCTTGACCAAGCAACCTATTTTCGTGAGAGAGGTGGTGAATTCCCTTTACACACTGGACATTCATCCCTCTCTCTTACTAATACTTTTGCTGCCTCCTCTCCCTGACCCCTTCGCTCCGACGCGATAAGGCTTGCTTGCCCACGTGTATCAACTCTCTTCAGCGAAACACGTGCAGTCGCTGACTCACCTTCCCTCCCCCTCTTTGCTTTACTTGTCGCGAAGGTCGAAGGATTTCCTGACCCCTTCGCTCCGCCGCGATAAGGCTTGCTCGCGCACGTGGATCAGCATTTCTTTCCTCAGTGAAACACGCGCAATCGCTGACTCACCTTCCCTCCCCCTCTTTGCTTTACTTGTCGCCTAAGGGCGAGGGATTTCCGCGAAATGAAAGCAAACGATGTGGTGCCATCTGTTAGCAGCATTTTCCGATTTTTTTTAAAACTTGGAAAAAACACTGTATCCGCCGCACCCGTTATATGCGCCGCACCGGCAATTTTTTTTACTTTTTTCTTGTATGCGCCGCGGCGCTTATTCCCGAAAATGCGGTACTTTGTAACCCAGTTTTAAAAGTTTCCTCTCCTATTCCAATAAAACTCAGTTTGCTTAGCAGAGCAACATGTGGTACTTTATGGAAAGCTTTTTGAAAGTCAATGTAAACAACATTTACACACTCTTTATTATCTAAAGCCTTGGTAGCTGGTCATTACTGAAATGGGACAGCTAGTCTAAGTTGTTTTAAGTTATCAAGGCTTTACTACACATAATCAATAGTTTAATATGTTTATTAATTTAGTTAAGTTTGGTTGTTTGTACTTAGCTTATTGTTGTTATTATTATTATTATTATTATTTTTTGTGATATTTTACAATTTTAGGGAAGATTTTATTGATGATCCAGATATATGGAAAACAATTCATGATTCAAAGGAACCTCAAAAATTGGAACTGCCTAAGCAATGGAATACTAATATTACTGATTTCCAGAAACTGATGATTTTGAAGTGTATGAGACCAGATAAGGTGAAGCAAAACATTCATTTTTCCATTTTTAACCTTTGACACACCAAGTAAGGGGGTTATAAGTTTGACGTGTCTGTATATCTATGTATCTGTGTGTCTGTCTGTGGCACTCTGGCGCCTAAACGAATGAACCGATTTTGAAAAAAAAAAATTTGTTTAAAAGGAGAGTTGATCGAGAGTGTTTTTAGCTAGGTTGCATCTTTGGATGTCATTAACTAACGAAGGTATTAATTAAAAGCCTCTAAAAGGTTTTCCGCCATTTTTGCAGTGAAAATATAGTCATTTTTTAAAAAATTTAGTCCCGAAATAAAGAGATTTTTTTCCCGCGCCTGATAGAATGTGTTTGGAACTTCCATGTTTCAAAGAGTTTGAATTATAAAGTTTTTTTAAAGCAGATTTTAATAACGGTTACCTTTATTCACGCAATTGACAACCGAATTCATTGTTGGCCGAAAAGGAAATAAAATGCAATGATTTAAAAATTTTATCTGTTGCCAGTTTCTATTTAATAACAAATAAAATACTTGACATTGATTTTTAATAATGTAAGGCTTTTAAGAGGATTTTCAATTTTCCCTCTTGATTCGGCAGTTGCAACTCAGTGTGGGGGGTTTTAAAATTTTTAATTTTATTCTAGACTTTATTACTAAGGCATAATGTTTGTCATAAAAATTTAACATCTTGATTTGTATTCTTTTATTTAAAAGTTCCTGATCTAATAATGTTTAGAGCTTAGTTTATTTTGTTACGTTCTTATCATAGTGTTTGACACTTTCAAGTAAATTGTTCTATTGTTTAATTTTTAGATTGTTCCAATGGTTACAAAGTTTGTTGCAGCAAATCTCGGCGAAGAATTTGTTCATCCCCCACCTTTTGATCTTCCTCAAAGTTACAGTGATTCAAGTGCTACAACACCTTTGTTGTTTGTCCTTTCACCTGGAGCTGATCCAATGGCAGCTTTGCTGAAATTTGCTGAGGATAAAGGCTTTGGAGGAGAGAGATTCGATGCAATATCTCTTGGTCAAGGACAGGTAGTTTAGTTACTTAATTATTACTTGTCATATATTGTGAGCTTGAAGAAATTAAATCAAAATTAGAAGCTCATATGTATTAAGTTGGATAAAATAACTTTGCGTATAAAGTATAATAAGAATAACAACCTCAAATAGCACAAATTGCAGATTACTGCAGACACGTGCTCCGGAGTTACAAGGGACATCTTTTTTGCAATTTGTGCTAATTGACATTTTTATTTCTTATTTTGCTCATATTTGTTATTCTTTTCTTTTCATTTTTCTTTCAGAAAATCTAGTTTTTGGCAGGTAATAAACAAATTCCTTGTACTATTGTAGTTATCAAAATTATACAGTGACATATTCACTGAACTAATAATTAAAAATTGATCTTAAATCTTTTCATTGATTCAAGACAGGTTTTCAAAAAAATAAAGGTTTCTGGCCCTAAGTTTTTTTTTCTGTTTGTGTTTTACTTGCATGCTTGAAATGGTAGTATTTTTAAAAGCTTTCTACAATAGTTTTTTTTTTTAACTTTATAACAGTTTCTATTGGATTTCTTTCTTTTATCTCACAAAGCAATTGCATGTCTCTTTCAGTAACATAATTTTTTCATTGAAATTCAGTAGAGTTTTAACAATTCCTTGTTTCAATTCATATACGGATCCAAACTCCTTCTCAAAACTCTTTTTTGATTGCACATTATTACTTTTGTGAAATGTTCTTTCATTCTTAAGCTTATGTCTTCTGAATTGAACAACCCCAAATCTTGTAAACCCAAATATGCAACAATTTGCAATTTTTCTGCTTTATCAAGATTTATTTCCAGCTTAAGTGCAAAATCATTGTTTTTATTGTCTTTGAAGGTGCATATTTGGGAAGATTCATGTTTCCCCCCTTTCATTGCAGTAATTGATTTTAAATCTTTTTCAACAGAAACCCACTGCAATTAGTTCAACTGTTGTAAATCACAAGTGAAAATTTGGAGGTCATTTCATTAAATTCAATTACTTTCATCTTTTTTAGGGTCCAGTAGCCCAAAAAATGATAGAAAAGGCTCAGAAATTAGGAACTTGGGTAGCTTTGCAAAATTGTCATTTAGCTGTATCTTGGATGCCACAACTGGAAAAAATTTGCAGTGAACTGACAGATAAAAATACTGATAGTAATTGTCGCATATGGCTTACAAGTTATCCTTCTGAAAAGGTATATGTACATATAACTACTTTTGACATGCTAATGAATTATTCTACTTTTTAATTATTATAGAAATTCATTAATATTTGATACAATTTGAATATTTTGTTATAGTTTCCTGTAACAGTCCTGCAAAATGGTGTAAAAATGACCAATGAGCCCCCCACTGGCTTGAAACAGAATCTTCTACAATCATTTCTTGGTACTCCCATCAGCGATAATACTTTCTTCACAGGGTGTGGAAATAAAAATAAGGTTAGCACTTTGCTTATTGAGAATATATTTGGATTTCGCTTTTTATTTCATTGTTTATACAGTCCAAAATGGAAAACTACTGACCTAACTCAGGGGCAGCAAATAGGGGGGTTAAGAGGGAGCGGTCACACCCCCAAATTTTTTGAGCAGAATGATAGAAAACGGGTGAACTCAATTTAAATAAGTTGGAAATGAATGTTCATTAAAAAAATCTTGCTGGTTCTCAGTAACTATTTGATGAAACTCGACACATTCCTAGACTAGAAAAAGTGTTTTTTGCATTTGGATGATGACTTAGAAATTCATGAAGTGTTTTTCAGCTTTTTCAGAACATAGAAAACTGATAGAGAACCATGGTTAATTTTAACTAAAGGAGACTTTTCCTCATATAGGCTAAATATTCATACTTGTGTGCTCAGTGTAACGATGGCATGTTCAATATGAGAGGCCCGTGCAAAGTGGTGTGCTGCATGGTTTTCACAAGAAAATTCTTTGATATTTTTACATTCACTTTTATGCTCATTTATTAAATGTATATTTATTTAATGAGAGTTCATCGCTTTCTTCAGCTAGAAACACGTTTCAGCTGCTCAATACATTATATGTGCTTCCATAACAGCTTCTTAAAAATGCATGTGATCATTGAATAATAAATAAAATTTAAAAAAAACTTATCAACAAATACCTTTTATGGGGCCCTATAATTATGCAATCTCGGAGTGACACAAGATGGTCTTCAACGGTTAAAACCATAAAAATATTTCTCTGTAACTTCAAAGCAGTGATTTGACGACTGGAAGAATTATTGCAAAACGACTCTTTCAATGGTGAGAAGCTTACGCCCTTTAGCATGTATGACTTTGCTTGAATTTTTATTCTATTTGTTTGTATTGAGGAAAGTTTTTGAAAAATGCTTTACTCTATCGAAACACCTTCAACCCGCTACCCTTAATTTTCGGACTATTCAAGCCACAGTTCAATCTACAATTGATCTGTGCACCATACTACCACAGTTCAATCTACAAGTGAAACTGAAAATAGATTTTACATAGATGTATATTTCAATCAATCGTGAAACTTTTCAAAAAAATTCTACCTCCGAGCCAATTTTAAATTAGTATGTTGTGGCCATCACGAAACTTTCTTCTATATTTTTTTTTTTCTGATCCCTCCCCATGCTTGACGAGGAAGCAATATTCCCAACAAAAACAAAATTACACATGCAAAAACTTGACGACTATCCCAATGTCTGAATTATTGCAAAAACAAAACAAAGAGCGAAAATTGAAAGTTACTTTAAAAGCCTTGCTTGAATTAATTACAAATATTTTATTTATTAACAAACATAAGATGGCAACAGTTAAAAATTTTAAATCATTGAGATAATATTTCCGATCATTTCCATACAATTAAAATCACGAGAAATACGCAGACGACAATCTATTATGATTTATCTTTCTTATTGTTGCATTAATAAAACTATTTTTATTCGCAAAAAAAAAAAAAAAAATCAGCACCTCTTGGAGCGATTGGAGTCAAAATTGAACCAAAGCCTGTTTACGTATGGATTCACATATATTCCAAATTTCAACCAGAACGTAGCATTACTCCTTGAGATAGGGCACTCACAATGGAATAAAAGAACAGGCGATTGCGCTACCCCCCTTTTTAGCTGTTGACACAAAAATAAAATCAGTTTTTATACCCACTAAGGGCTACTTGCCGATAAATTTTTCTTTCATTCCGTTCATTATTTCTTGGGATACAGCAGTCACAATTGACGACAAAAAACGTTCTATAGCTCAACCCCCGTTTTAGTTATTGACACCAAAATTGAATCAGCACCTGTTCCTGTTAATACCAACATATGGACCAAATTTTGTTTGATTCCGCCAGTTACTTCCTGAGGAATAGCAAGCACGCTTAACTCGAAAAACGTCCCATTGCTCCACCCCCCTTGGAGGAATTCGCGCCAAAAACTAATGGGCACAAGTTCACATAGGGGCACATATGTGTACTAAATTTCATTCGATTTCATGCGGTAGTTTTTGTTGTAGAGCGGCCACAAAAAACTGGTCACACACAGACGTGACACACATACACACATACACACATACACACACACACACAGACAGACAGACATTTTCCAAAAATGGTCGAAATGGACTCAGCACACCTCAAAACGTTCGAATCCGTCGAAATTCGAAAATTTGCACGAATCCAATACTTTCTTCTATATATTAGATATAGAAGAAAGTAAAAAGCGCAAAAAAAAGTGACAAAAATCCACATGATGATGTGAAGTTAAACATTGATTTTTTAATATTTTGTATGAAGTCATACATTCAGTTTCGAATGAAATTAGCACAAGATTTGATGATAATTATTTTTCTGTATGGTTGGCTCTATATATTATCTGGATTGGATTTTGAAAACAAAAAAGAAAATGTTCCAATTATGAGTAAAATTTTTAGCATGAGGCAAAAATATTACAAGCAATCTACCGAAAGACCGTTATTACATCCAGAGACTCCTTATATTAGTAACACAAGATTCCCTTCTCGTCCAAGTTCCAAAAGTCATGTATTAAAACTTTTCCAAAAGGCATAAAAGCTTTAGTATCGAGATGTTTTGTATGGTAACTTATTAGAAAGTGAGTAAAAATTTTAATTGCTTCCAAACACTATTTTTTATTCATATGAAACCGATTTTATGACCACTTCCTGTTAGATAATGTGTGTTTGGGATCACACTGTGGTAATACATATTTAAGAAACTCGACCCCCCAAATGAAATGCTGAAATGCCACCCCTGACCACACTTGCATTTGTAAAAGCTTTTTGCACTTGATTTTAAATGAATCCAAAAGAAAAATAAATGCTAGGGATTTTTTTTTTTTTTTTTTTTGCCATTATCTAAATATATTTTGCTACTGCAGTAGAAGAATGCAGGGCAGTGAAGCCAAAAGGAAGGTGGCCGAATCTTACTCCTTTACAAACAAAGTGTTATTCCATTTTGAATCAGGCAGACAGTTCTGAAGTGTCACATGACCATCACAAATGTGTGTTTGTTTTTGTGATTTTTTTTAAATACAAAAGGCAGTAGGTGCAACTAACAGACAGGCAAAATATTTCAAAAGAATTTTGCAATTTTGCAAGAAAAACTGTGTTCTATTTCTTCCTTTTAACTTTCAACTCAAAATTGGCTTATTTTCAAAAAAAAAAAAAAAAAAGCGTAACACTCATTTTGAAATGGATAGTTTTTCTAAGTATTTAACTGATTTGATCATTTTTTCTGTGAATAACTAAGAATAGTATTTAATTTGGTCTTAACTTGTGAAAATCAAGCTGGCTGTATTATTATTCTTTTTTTTTTCTTTCTTTTTTTTTTGCAGAGGGGGGGGGGGATTTGGATTTTTACCAATTTGACAAAGATGTCTTATGTCAATGCAGAAACTACACTACTTGGCACAAGATGGTGGCTAAAACCTTTGGATGTCTCATAACTTGTGTTAATGACTTTGAATCTCCTCCAAAAAGATGGATGTCATTTTTCATCAGAAATTTAAATTATTGATTTGTGAAAATTATATGTCAAGGAAAGGTTTTAGCCACCACATTGTGCCAATTATTGTAATCTCTGTTGGCATTAGCCATCTTTGTCAGCTATACTTCTGTGATGGCCAATTCCCAACCTAATCATAGAGCTTATTAGTGGTAAATTTTTTTCTGATTATCGGATCTGATTACTTATTAGGTGTGAACTCTGTTTCAAGTTGTACATTTGCACAAATGAGCATTATGAAGTGGATATTGTGGAAATTTGGATCTCTGTTTTTTTTTTTTTTTTTTTTTTAATGATCCACTTGCATCTTCATTGCCTTCTGTTCAATTGCAATTTGTTCTTGTTGACCCCCATGCACACACTCTTTGCTATGCCACTACCATACAAATAGCAAGAAATTTTTCATTGGGTTTCACTGATAACTTGGGAATGGAATGTACAGTTTAGCTTGCATAAGCACACATGTTTTTACATTGAAAATAGACTTATCTAATCTCGAACACATGCCTGCAGTATTTATTGCTATCTTGCACTTTTAATGTTTTTTTGATAATTTCTTTTGGTAATGCTGAAATCTGTTTGTAAGTATCTGGAATATTATATAATTTTATGTCTTGTATATATTTTGTAAAATTTAAACTCATAAGTTTAAGTTACGCTTTAAAAGAAAGAATAAATCATTGTGAAGTATTGCGTCACAAAGTTGATGATGCATCATGATGTTGAAATTCCTACATCGCACAGTTCTACAGAAGACTGGGAGAATTTCCCTCCCGTTCAGGCTCATATTCAAATTCTGGAATTGGAATTGTTTTGTGCTAGAGATGATCATGGTTGCCTGCTAGGTGTCAGCCTACACATGACCATCACTTCTGTAGTGTTGGAAAAGGCAAATGTCTCCACATTTAAAAATCAAATTCTTAATGGGAGAGGTTGAAACTCATAGGTTTACATCATTTATAAATTCTTCTGGAGAAGGGATTTGGCCTCCTGCAAACCCGTCACTATACCACTATGATACAAGTAGTGCTGTGATTATGCATAATTACTTAATTGCTGGAGTCCTTTTGAAACAATGAGAAGCAAAGGGATGTGTGCCAAAATTAAAAAATTGGAGACAACCAGTACTAATGGAAGGTGAACCTCTCCTCTGTCTTGGCACAAGAGAAAGTATTAGTAGCCATGTTAGGTGTTGCTGTACAGCATGATTTAGAAAAACTTTTCAATGAAAGCCTACCTAGGACTGCAACTTTAAACATGTTTTACTCAAGACTTGGAAAAGCCCTCTTACATCTCTTTGCTTCTCACTACCTCATTTGTGATAAGCACTAAAATTTAGTTTTAACTTAATAATTTTTTCTAATAGATTTTTCACAAGCTAATGTTTAGCCTGTGTTTCTTCCATGCTCTTGTGCAAGAAAGACGGAAGTTTGGTCCCATTGGTTGGAACATTCCATATGGGTTCAACGAGTCTGATTTGAGAATCTCACTACAGCAGCTGCAAATGTTTGTCAATGAATATGCTGAAGTACCTTTTGAAGCTATTACTTATATGACAGGGGAATGCAACTATGGTGGACGTGTCACTGATGACTGGGACAGACGTTGTCTTTTGACTCTTCTGTCTGACTTTTGTAATTCTAGAATCATAGAAGAAGCTGAGTATAAGTATGTTATTAATCATCTTTTGAACTTTGTTGCCTTAACTGTAACGTTTGTACTTTCAAATTGCTTGGTACCACCTCTTTCAGTTATGTGAAACACCAGTGGGAAAAAATGTTTAGCCTCTAATAAAGCAAGACAATCTTTAGTACCATGAGAAACAGCAACTGAAAAATAGAAAGAAAAATAAATGAAGAAAACTTTGAAGAGTTTCGATTTTAAGAACATATTGAATAGTCAATTATACCACTAAAAACCCACTATGGTAGAAAAAAAATTTCAGAAGAAGGGGAGGAGCGTATAAAATCATCAAAATAGGTTTTTTTTTTTAATTTAAAAAGAAATAAAATGATTTTGAACCCATAGCCAGACTTATTTGATAATTCATTAAGATACATAATGTGAAGAATCAAAACTAATGTGTTAAATTTGACTATTTTACCATTTAAAAAAATTTAAAATAAACATAACTACTTTCAATAGATAAGGAATGACAGATGTCAATTATAGCTATCCACTGGTGAATCCATGTTAATTTGTGATGTTAGTGCAAAATTATTTTTGGATCAGATGATGTTAAAGAATACTTTAACATCATCTAACAAATTTTTTTGAATTAAAAAAGATTACCTTATCTTCTGAAACATATTGTGACTATACTGAACTGAGTCCAACCTTGTATACAGATAGATGATTTTGAAAAAAAAAAAAAAAAAAACAGTTTATGAAAATTAACCTTGTGTTCTAAAGAAATCTTACATTAAAGCTATAAAAATGGCACACTAACTATAAGACTCTTTTAATTGTATGTCTTAATCATTATCACTTTAAAATTTAAGTTCTAAATTTTCCCAATAAAAGCTCATGTGCTAAGGTTTTAATGCATTTGGCTACCGCTACTTAAATACACTATGTTCCTTTTAGTCTATATATACAGGATGAGTCTTAGCATGGAAATTGTTACCACAGTACCTGTTGCTGCAAGAGTCATTTGATCTTAAATCACTTTTAATAGTTTAATATGCTCTTTTTCTTGTATAGATTATCTTCAGATGGGCTCTATACCATACCAGACATTCAGCAATATGATGGCATACTGGAGTTTATAGAGGTAAAAAACTATTTAGTTATTTTATTTCAATTACTTCTCTATTTAGTTAACCCGTTCGTTACGGCAGTCCTCAGAAGATAGCGCTCCCTCAGGACGGCAGCTGTTAAACGCAGACTGTGCGCACAGGCCGGGGCAATTTCTCCCACTAAGCCTAATGCGCAGTTTCGGAAAGTACGCATACATAATAATGGATAAAATGTTTACTTTAAGCAGAAATAAAACCAATTTTTAATATATGATAAAATATATCAAAATTAACAAAAAATTGGATGAAAATCATTTATATTTAACAATAAAAATGCAAAATATAATGTTTTTTACAATAACTAAAAGTACCAAAATTAAACAATATATTTTCTACAAAACAGGGAAAATATTTGCGCTTAATATTCTGAAATACTTGAAGAATATTGTAACAATTAATATTTTAAAGCTGCATTAAAAATTTCAAAGCACAGATAAATGCACATTGAGCGTTTTACACTCATACGTGGTGTTACGTCTTTTATTCTGCTTTGAGTAAATTACATATCTCTGTCTAAGTTCTTTGCCTTCTTTTTCAGCGTATGATTTTCGAAAGTAACTACTGTATGAAGAACTACAACAAAAATAACTTATAGTTTCAATGTGACCCGAAAGATCCATAGATGGATCAGTCATAAATTAAGATAATTCCTCCTCGGAAAGATAACGTGTTCACCCCTGCTACCAAATGAACATAAAAGTAAAACCCCTTGCTAGAATATCTCCCCTGCAATCCCATTATAAATGGAACCAAAACTGGAAAGAGCCTCTTAAAAATGAGTATACGTTTCTCTTCTCACTTGCGAGCACGTTTATATTTTTTTTCACGAAATCCAATAAATCACAGACACTTGACAGACCCCACTCTGACATCAGACAGAGAAATACTAATGCAAGAGAGCAATCATTTGAACGGAACATGGATAAATAACGCCATCTAATAGTAAACATTTCGTTCCAAATTCAACTAGCTTCTTTAGGTCCGCTGCGTACTACTTACCGTAACGCACGGATGCGTTTTTCGTCTCTTAAGAACCACCTAGCGCTGACGCAAAGACATGTCGTTCGTCCTGAACGGGTTAATACTATGGTTGACCGACATTTTAGGAAGTAATACTCCAACACATTTGCATAAAATTGAGATCTTGAAACATGGGCGCCCATATGCAAAATTTTGAGGGGGGGGGGCTCAGATATTTTCCTTTTGGTTTAGAAGGATATTTTCCCCATGGAAACCAATTATAGTACAGATTAGAGTTATTAAAATTTCACATTTTCAATGATGCATTCATTAATGTTTGGAGAAGAAATGTTTATACATTTTTACAAAGAAAATAGTAATAAAAGTAAGGAAGTTCCAATTTCTAAGGAGGGGGGGCTAGAGCCCCACTTGCCCCCCTATATGGATGCCCATGTTTTGAAAGTAGTAGAAGTTATGTAGCATTAAACATGACGATTTGTATGATATACGGGCCATTCCTTACCAAATAAACAAGGCATTCACCATCTTAGATTGCCATGAAACATTCAGAAAGCTTACTCTTTGACATCTTAAATTTAGATTTATATATTTAAAAAATCTATCATCCATAATTGATGAGCAATTAATGTTTGAAATCATTTTTAAAAATACTTGTTTTACTTGTTGCTTTACATTTAAAAGATTGTGACTCTATGGGATCTACGGAGTTGTATAAAAAAAACTCATTTTTCAGACAATTACATGCACCTTAATTTGATATTCAACTTAAATAATATTAGAAAAAAAAAATCGCAAAATTTTTAATTTGAAAATATATTTTTTTTAAATTGTGTTCATTAAAAAATTTGAAAAAAAAAGGATAAAAATAAAAATGATTTTTAATCTATTTTAATGAATGCATCCAAAAATTTTCAGAGTATTACTCTGAATGGATCAGAGTTACAGCAAATAATGTGGGAACATTTTTGCAATTTTTGCTAAAATTTTACTTAAGAATCTTAAAACTCATGTTTTATTTGAGCTAAATTTGTATAATTGCTGATTTTAAAGAGACTTACATGCACTTTAGTTTCATATGTAACTTGAATATTTTTTGAACAAAAAAAAATTTTTACAAATTTTAAATTCAAAAATTTTAAATTTTTGAAAAAGTGTCCTTTAAAAGTTTGAAAAATATATATGATTTGTAATGTATTTTAATGAGTACCTCTGAAAAAATTTTGATACACTCATTAAATTTCATTAAAATTCTTTTTTTTTTACTTTTTTTTTACAAAAAAAGGAAGTATTGTATTCGTGAAAAATTTTTCACTCAAAAATCGACCTTAATTTGCATTTTGCTCACCCCTGAATGAATGTTGAGGGTTTTTTTTTTTTTTTTTGACTTGACCACACATTGATAAGTGCCTAAGAATGTATAGACACGCAAAATATCCATTTTGATGATTCCCGAGTTAATTACAACAAGTTTTCTTGTGACGTGTGTATGTAGGTATGTATGTATGTGAGTATGTATGTTGCATAACTCAAGAAGGGTATGTCCTAGAAACTTGAAATTTGGTACATAGACTCCTAGTGGGGTCTAGTTGTGCACCTCCACTTTTGGTTGCATTCGTGTGATTCTAAAGGGGTCTTTTGCTCCTTTTTTAGGGGAAATCATTGTTAATTTCGATGTAAACTCAAGTGGTGTTATAATTTGGCGGACACTTGGCGATATATCGCCAGTCTTTTGGTCGCCAAGTTTTGTTGCCAACTTGGCGACAAATTTGGCCATTTTTTTTATTTGGTTTCAATTTGGCCCTGTTGGCGATATTTACAAAGTAAACTATTGAATCACATTAAAATTGCCAATAATGGGGAAATGACATTAAATTGGAGTAAAAGGAAGTCATGTGATGTACCAATCAGCTCATTTGTTTTCAAAATTTTCATTAGGCACTATTTAAAAAAAATTGAGTTTTTAAATTTTAAAATTTTGTCTAAAAAAATTTCTTGAATATAATTTAAGTTACAAAACTTATTCAAGTCCATCCAAATCTCTTTAACGTGAGCTATTAAGCCATTCTATAGCTGCCATAGGTAAAGCTGAAAAGTAAAAGCAGTTAAAGGATGGATCCTATTTCTGTACCTCAACGCCAGACTAACCTAACTCACATAATTGCTTCTGTACTGGAGAGAAGGAAAACATTTGCCTGGTGCATGCAATGGATGGAACGTGCTCTCCTTTAACATTGGTAAATAATTACAAAGGTTTTTTTTTTTATGACTACGTTCATATTGCTCAATACGGAACTGTACTCTACATATAATGCACTAATAAACTGAAAATTGCAATTTTTGAACTTACTCTAGTCTGGCTCTGAGGTACTGATTTTAGTTAATAATTATTTAGGGAATTAAAACTTAATCTGACTTTTACATTTCTGGAAGAAAAAAAAATTATAATTAGTATCTATTAAAATCCAAGTTTGAGTCTAGTATGAGCAGATAAAATATTTCTTTGTCTGTATTCTATCCTGACTACAACTTCTTGAATAAAACATATTTTTTATTTTATTTAATTACTCTTACAGTTTTATTTTTACATGTTTTTAGAATTTACCTCAAATGCAGCATCCCGAAGTTTTTGGCATGCACGAAAATGTAGACATCACCCGTGAGCTACAAGAAAGTCGCCGACTTTTGGATAGTATTTTGTTGACAGAAGGAACAGCAACTTCTAGTGAAGGAGGGACTTCTGACCAACAGCTTTTTGAAGTGGCTTCAGACATTTTAGCTAAAGTAAAATGAACAAGTAAACAACTTCAAGGGGATTTAGATCATATTACTAAGTGGGCAGATAAGTGGGATATGGCAGTTAATGTAGGGAAATGTCAAGTGCTACACTTAGGTCATTTAGTAGCATACAAGTTATTGTTTATAGGGTTCAGTCATTAGTCAGGCAGAAAATGTTATTGATCTAGGTATCTTAATAAATCAGGACTTCAAGTTTAGTCAACAGTGCAGCATTGCGAGTAACAAAGCCAATAAAATATTTGGGTTTTTCAATAGATCTATTTCAAACAAATCTAAGAAGGTTCTTCTGCCTTTATATAGGAGTTTAGTGAGACCTCATTTGGAGTATGCTGTTCAGTTTTGGTAGCCTTATCTGATAAAAGATATTTGTGTATTGGAAAGGGTTCAAAGAAGGGTAACTGAATTAGTTCGGGGACTTTCGGATTTAGTTTTTGATACAAGACTTAATTGGCTTCATGTGTATAGCCTAGAGCAAAGGAGAGTCAGAGGGGATATATAGTTAATAATTATTTAGGGAATTAAAACTTAATCTGACTTTTACATTTCTGGAAGAAAAAAAAAATTATAATTAGTATCTCTTAAAATCCAAGTTCAGTTGTTTAAATTTATCAAAATGAAAGATGTTAATGGAATAAATTTTTGCACGGAAAGCAGGACGAGAAGTCATTGTTTCAAGCTATTTAAATCTCAGGCTAACCTGGAAATAAGGAAAAACTACTACTTTAGTAGGGTTGTGAGCACTTGGAACAACTTACCAGAATAGGCGGTAATGAGCAAGGGGTGGATAGCTTTAAGAGGGCCATTGATCTTCATTGGGGACTAATGAGTTGACAAGGACCAGCCTAGTGGGGCCGAGCCTGTTGCTGACCGTCACATTTGTATTTGTAATATATTTCAATTTTTTTACCGTTTATTTGTCGAGATTTTTATTAAATTATTTTATATCTATGCTTAAAATAAATCCTCCAAATATGCCCTATATTTAAGTACTTTTAATGATTCTTCCATGATTCTATTCTGTGAAAAGTGATTTACTTATAGAAGCTAATTTTGTTCAAGGTGATTTCGAAAAAAACTTTATTTAGTAATGGAAGAAAAGGATTTTTACAACATTTCTAATGTATGCAAACTGCATTCGATTTGTTGTTAGGAAATGAAAATAAGCGCAAAACTTTGTGTAAAAGCATTTTTTTTTAATTTCATGAATTTTTCATTTTAAATCAAATACAAATTTACTTTAATATTTCATGAGTTTATTGTTGAAATAATATAAGAAGCTTAAAACAAATATTGTTTACTTTTTTTCTCTTTTACCTAATAATAGTTTTAACTGATTTTTTAGATTGAACCTTCTTTTAAAAAATCTCTTTCATCTCTATCTTAAATCGCTCTTGTTTTCTAAAAGTCCCCCCCCCCCTCCAAGCCATAATAACACAACTGATTGAACATATATTTTTTATGTGTCTCTTATTCTGTAATCAATAAATCTATGGGAATTAAATGAATTTGGAATTTACATCAATGTGCGTGAACAATTTTTCTTTATAATGGAAGAAGAAAAGGTATTTAATCAGAGTTCGTACTTCCTTAAAAAACCTTTAAGAAACCCTTAATTTCATCAAGCAAAATTAAGGTCCTTAAAAAGTCCTTAATTTTCTGAAAATTTCCTTAATTTTTTAAAAACTAAGTGAAGTTTAGTCCCACATTTTCTTATTTTTTCTATTTTCTCCCATCAAATCTTCATTTTCCGCGATATCTGCCGAAAACGTATTTTTAGGAAACATGCCAGCAACGTTAAACACGTGTTTCGCCGAAAATTGCATTCCTTGTTTGAGATTTCAATCTTTTTGCATCCTGCAAATATTTCAATCATTTTTAATGCTGGAAGGTTTTTTTACCATATGCTACTTTATATCTGCTTATTTTATTCATTATTTCAATTATATTTTTGTTTCTTAAATTTATTTTTAAAAAAATGCAAAAGTCAATCAAAAACATGTGGTCCTACTCCCACAGTCTCGGATTGTACTGAAACTTGGCATGGTTCCTTTTTTTATGTACTTTAGAAAGCGTTCAAAATATTTATGGTGAATCTCTAATGGTTTAAGTTTTAAAGCCTGTAAAATTGTTTGGAATTTCATGATTAAATGAAGCAATTTCAAGTTTTTTTTTTTTTTTTTTTTTTTTTACCTGAAATATTATTATGAAGTTTTTAAAACCAAATTATGAGTTCCAATGCAAAGGAAATAGATAATCAATTATATATTTATTTATTTTCAATTCTTGCTGTGAAAAGTATATATTACCATATAAAGAAAACTTAGATTTTTTACTCTGTTGTAAATAATTTTTTTACAAACAAACCTAATTTTAAAATTTTCTTTAAATAAGATATTGAAAATTCTTATTTTCCAATACCTTAAATTCAAATGTTTTTAGTTAAAAAAATATACTTTTCTCTAAAAAAAATATGAAAAATTGATATTGAGTGATGCAGCAAATATTGAACTCTGGCTCCCTCAGCTCTTTATTCGAAATTCAGAAGGGGTTAGAATTTGCTGCCTCTTTTTCAAAATTTAAACTTATATGGAAATAAGCAAACTTGCAAGAAATGGTGCAATACTGCAAATTTGAACAAAATGGGATGTTAGTAACAATAACAAATGAAAAGCAATAATAGCAAAACCATAGTTTAAATATCTTTAGAAAAAGAGAGGTTTTAGTTATTTTCCTTCAATTTACCTGTTGCTCCAATAACGTATGCTAAAAAAACTCAAAAAATAATTCAAGCAAAAATTGAGTGTCTTTGAAATTGGTTAATTAGCATTTTTTGTTGAATTTTGTAATGTCATGGTAATGTCTCAGGGGCTAATTTCATCTCATCCCTTTTCTGCATGATCTTAGGAAATCTTTTTTTGTTTTGGATTTACTCCTTTTTGCCCTCCCTTATGAAAATGGTCTATAGAATTCTATAAAAAAAATCTTTAGAAATACCTGTATAGAGTTTTATAGAATTATGGCCCAATTTTCTATAGGTCGTTTTTTATAGAATCCTATAGAAATGTCCTATAGAAAATTCGGCCATAATTCTATAAAACTCTATACAGGTATTTCTTATAGAGCCTCTATGGATCTTCTTATAGAGCCTCTACAAATCTTCCTATACAGCCTCTAGATCCTATTAAGAGTCTCATAAAACACAATGACAATGCTTTACATACCACTCTCATCCCTGTGATGTATGAAATTTTTAAATATAATTAATTCACTGATAATGGGACATCCCACTCAATTGCGCGTCTTTCTGTATTTTGGAAACAATGTTAATATGCATTTGTGTATGTGTATATATAATATGTATCAAGTACTCCCCCCCCCCCCAAAAAAAAAAATTGAAATGGTGTACCTAAATTTATTTTATTGTTTTCAACGAGTGCTTAAAATGTTTTGAGTCCTTAAAAAGTCCTTAATTTTTACTTTTAAAAATGAGTATGAACCCTGTTAATCTGCTTGTGTACCAAACAAGCATGGTTGCAATCGAATGTATGCTATCTGCCCGACTCTGAATCTCTCTATCTATCTGTATTAATCATAAGTAATTGCTTTTAAATCATTCTTTAGCAGTGCCAAGAGGACATGTTTTTGACTTATATATTAAAAATGCTTTTGGTTTTTTAGTTAAATAAATTTTTAAACTTTCTTTACTAATTGTATGTAATAATTTAAATAATTTTAATAGACTTTAAAAATGATCAAGTCTGGGAGGTTTTACCAAATCAGTATATTTTCATACAAAAGCACTGTTATCTTTGCTTAAAAAACCATACAAACATTTATGAAACAAACTCAGTGTATGGAAGAAAGTTTTCATGGGGAGAAGAAAATCACCTGCATAAGAATACGTGTAATTTTAATTCTCCATACAAAAACACATTATTCCTTTCTCCTGTCACAACGCTACTGTGCGGGAGTTTATTAGAAATATGTATGTTAACAAATATCTTATGCTTATTAATGTGAGGATCTATACTTGTGAATCTTGAATTACTTTTTGAATTGTAATGTCATTGAAATGTCATTCTAATCCAATTTACTTTTAAGCAAGGAAATTATAAAACCTTTCATTTAATTTGCAGTCAAGTAGTTATATATTTTTACTTCTTACTGATTTTTATCAATGTCCATCCACTGTAATTGCTAGAAAATATTGAATATGTTATCTATGTTAATATTTATATAACTATGAAAAAGTTAAACTCATTTAAAAAAGAAAAAAAAAACTCCTAGTTTGAAATTACAATCTATCATTTCAGCTACCTCCACGTTTCAACTTGGAAGAAGCAGGAGCAAAATATCCTGTTCGTTATAATGAAAGCATGAATACAGTGCTTGTTCAAGAAATGGAAAGATTTAACAAGTATGTTTTCTCGTAAAATATTATGAAGTTCCTCCCCCCCCCCCATCTGCATATATAGTATTCAGTGATGGAAATGGTTTACTTAAATCTGAAAACAATAAACTAAACAGGAAATCCCTTTAAAATAAAGTATTACCTCGTTTCTCTGGAGCTCTTTTAACCAAAACCTTGTTTAACCACAGTAGGTTTCATTGATTTTTTTTTTTTAAGCAAATCACCTATGTCTTTTTAAATTCACCAGAGGCAAAGTGTTGCTGCAAAATATCAGGTTATTCATACTTTTCTATAATTTGAAGTGCATAAAGTAGGTATATGGTTTGTTAAATTTACATTGCATTTTCTGATTTGTGAAACATTTACAGGGGATGACGGTGGGCTCAAGTAAAATTTTTTGAAGTCAGCGTGAAAACTTCAGAAACTATGAGGAAGCTTGACCTCCCCTGCCCCCCACCCCCTGCGTAAAAACTCTCAAATATGCTTACAAAAGTCATTAAAATAAACCATTTTAAAAGTTTATTTTTTAAATAAATGTTCAGTTTTGAAATGTGTTGTCATTCCGAAATGTTTGGAGATGGCAACTCTAAATGTTCGGAAATTTTGGATCACAAACACCCCTGAACATTTATTGACTGCAGTTATTCCTCATAATTAAAGCAATATGTAATTAACATACCATATTTACTAATTGTTTTGTTGGTGTGTGCATGTTAAAATCTTGAGTTAAACTTTCTGTGATCTTCTTTTTAAATCCCCTCTTTTATCCAAAGTTTTTGATTGATCTACTGCATTTGAAAAGAAAATCTTTTTTGCTTGCTGACAAATTTAGCCATCCTTTTACCTAATGATATTTTTCTTTCTTTCCCAAATGTGCTTCTTATAATTTATTATTGTTTTTTAAATAATAATATTTATGTGTTTTAAAATCTGGTTGTTTCCTTTCTAAAAACTTATCTTCATTTGTTTTGTTTTTTTTATAATGTTTTGTACAAGTGGTACAATCCTGAATGGTTTTACCTTTTACCCAACTATTTGCTGACTGTTAGAAATAAAAGCTACACAAGCATTAATATTTTTAAATATGTTTAATTTTTATTTAAAAAAAAACATCAAATTGTTTGAAAGTCACAGCTAAAAAAAAAAATCCCCATCCATATTATTACTAATAATTAAGTAAAAAAGAGCTATTAAGGGTCAATATAAAACAAGGTGTCCATTATAGAACTCTGGGATTTTTAAGGTTTTTTTTTTTTTTTTTTAATTGAGTCATAAAACCAGGTTAATGTAATGCATAAGTACTTAAAAGTTAGTTGATCAAAATTGTTTCGAATTTAGTTGATTTCAATGTGTGCCCATTTTGTGGCATGGCACTCAGTCAAATGATATTTCAACCTCTTTTCCATGTCCTGACCAGCATATCTAGGGTGATGATTGTCACATAAGTGAGTCCCTTTGTCTGAGGTGGTTTACATCCTGAATTTATTCAGCATAAACAATATTCCCGACAAGTCCCCAGAAAAAGTGTTATTGGGTTAGATCTGAGCTTCTTAGAGGCTAAGAAACAGGCCCTGCCCTTCCAATCCACTTGCTACTGCATGAAATAACCAATGCTTCCCTTAGGCACAACTGAAGTGGGGTGGTGCTTCATCTTGCTGAAAGTATACAGGACTGACTCAATATCAAGCAGCTGAGGGAAAACACTCCTCTTACATATCACAGTAGACATGTGATCAATTACGGAGTTTTCTACTATACTTTAAGGTCAGTGGCGTAGCTAGGGTGGGATGGAGGAGGCAGTTCGCGCCAGGTAGCACTTTGATTGGGGCGGCAATTTTGCACTTTTGATGTGAAAAAAATTCAATTTACTTTACCAATAAGGAAATCATGTTTTTGATCTATTACTGGAGGGAGGAAAAAACAATAACTTTTCGTTAAAAAATGAAGCTAGCACATGATTTTAAGAAAGTTACTTGGAAACTACCTTATTAAAAAAAAAACTATATTTTTTGAGGAAAGTTAGAACAAGAGTAAGAAAATAGAGATCTCAAATGGTGGGCAATTATTTGCTCATATCCGGGGTATTATTATCTGTTTCAGAATTTGCTTTAATTGGTCACTGATTACAAAATTTTTATTTTATATAAGTACTTATTCAGAACTCAAATAATAACTGCGACTAATATTACTGCTTTATATCAACATAATTCCTATAAACAGTGAGTTTCAAATTGAGTCATTCATTTAAGCGAAAGTTAGCTAATTAGTGAACTTTTGACTACTTTCATGTTCCTGTATATAACAAAAATTTGTGCATATGACTACTTTATTAATTCACTTTAGTTACAGTTTGTCATTCTATTGAGTTTGGAAAAGGATGCAATTGACTTTAAGGTTTTGAGACCAGTAAATTGCAGATCAAAATGTTCAATACTGGTTTCCTTCCATAAACAGAAAAAGGATTTGATGATTCAATTGATAGAATTATTTCATATCAAGAGGAAGATTTTATTAAGTGATCAAGTAGAATAATGACTGTATAAGTATAGGTATATGGGTATAAGTATACTACTAAAGATTAGCAATGGTTTTGAATTACTTGCAAAGTAGAAATTTATGTTTCTGAACTGCAAAATGTGCTTTTTAACTCTTGTTTCAAAAACTTATCTGTATGATTTAGCTTTGAAAAGCATGCTGTGACATCCAAAATTTATTGAATCTCTCTCTGTAGATTACATGACGTGATTCGTAGCAGTCTTTTGCTTCTTCAAAAAGCAATAAAAGGCTTAGTTGTTATGTCAGCTGATTTGGAAGCACTTGCAGGAAGTTTGTTGATTGGTCGTCAGCCAAGCATGTGGTCTGCTTCATCTTATCCATCTTTAAAGCCTTTAGGAAGCTACATCAATGATTTTATACAAAGACTGCAATTCTTGCAGGTAATACATGTTACTGTTAATATACTAGCATTCGATTCATTATGAAAGTGAAGGTTAATTTGAAATTTTTTCAAGAAAAATCAGATGTATCCGGAAAGAAAGGAAATTTATAGGAATTTGTGTTCAACATAAAAAAAGGAGTGTAATATTCAAATATTTTACAAGTTAATTGCCTTGAAATGATTCATTGTTGTTATTAAAATAATTTCAACTGATTTTCAGTATAGTATTTTGATACTGATTTTTTCATTTTAAAGAAGAAAAGAATGCATCTAGTGTTGTGCATGTATAGTATTTTTATACAAAGATTTATGTTATTAAACCGGAGGAAATAAATCTACAGTCGAGCCCACGTAATGGAATAGCCAATTTTCCCCGAAAAATTATTCTAATAAGCGGGATATTCCATTAAATGGGATTAAAATAATAGACATCAACAGTTTGGCACGTTGAAAATATAGTACATTAAGAGGGATATTCTTTTATCTGATATTCTATTAAGTGGGCTTGAATATTATTTACACAACTTGACATATAAATATGAATTGCATCATTGAATAAAATACATGAGATCAATCCATTACAAAGCTATTCTTATTTGTTTGAAAGGGGTTTTTTTGTTTGTTCATTATTCATCAATACAAAACTATGTGTAAAGAAGAGCTGCTGCAGATAAAAAGAACAAACTCAACAACAGGCAATTGTGTTTTTCACATATTTGCATTTTTCCCAGAATTTAAAGCTTTCGCTTTTTAATTGTGATGTGTTCAAATATAAGGAGATATTATTTATCTTAATCAGGGGTGCCCAGCCCCCCTGAGAGCAAGGACGCACCCCCCTAAATATTGTGAAGACCCGCCCCCTTCCCCACCAAGAGCAAGAGCGTGCACCCAAAAAATAAAGACAAAACAACCCCCTAAAAATTTTAATAGCGCATTCTACAGCATGACCCCCCCCCCCCCCCCCCGGTGGGAACCCTTGTCTAAGAATAATATAGACTTTCTAAAATGTTTTCTTGTATTGAAAAATAAGATTTGCATGTGTTGCGGGCTTCACCATAGGGTCCCATATGAATGCTTTATTTTTTATAATAGAAACATCTTAATAAGATAATGAATGATAAGGTACTAATAGGATTTTTCATTTTAAAAATATATTCTATAAAAAATTAACAAAACAGCAATTTTTTGAACTACACAATAGTCCTAGTTATCCGAGTTAAACGGGACAGACACTAACTTAAATTACTTAAAACTCTTATGCAGACTACTCAATAAAATAAAATAGAAACACCACATTTTATATACAATTGAAAATTAGAGCAATAAAAATCTGTCTTTTTTTAAATATAAGCATACTTTTATTATGTATGAGTATAAGTTACTAAAAGCTTGTTCTTTGGTATTTAGAAATGGTATGATGAAGGTAAGCCAAATGTATTCTGGCTCTCTGGATTTTATTTCACACAAGCTTTTCTCACTGGTGCAATGCAGAATTATGCTCGCAAATATAAAATACCAATAGACCTACTAGCGTTTGAATATGAGGTAAGTTATGCTATTTATGAAATAAGTTTCATTTGGAATAATTACTAAATAGTAGCATGTTGAATTAACTGTCAAGCTGCTTTTATTTATGGCATGTGTAAGTTTCTCTAAAAGTTTTACTTTTATAGTTCTTTTTTTAAAATCATTTATTAATATATTCTTATTGTTATAATATTGTTATCCTGAAATTGTATAAATATTTACAATTACTGGTCCCAGCCTATAAAAGTTTTGCAGATCCATTTTCATAAAAGAAATAAATGTGCTTTTAAGCAAACTTTTAAAATAAATTTTATTTTTAACTCAAAAAATTTGAATTTAAAAAAGTAATGTTTGTTTTGAATTTATTGAATAAAGCTGTTGTTTTCAGGTTCTTAAAACAGATACATCTGATACTGCTCCAGATGATGGTGTATATATAAATGGGCTATTTCTTGATGGTGCTAAATGGGATAGAGAAAGGTACATTGAGATTTATTTGAGTTAGTATAAAAGTACATATTTTATCCATTGAAAGATGTCTAGACATTTAACCAACATCAAAATAAATCAGCTGATAGATTGATAATCACTTGATCAATGGTCTAAAAATATAATAAATAATTCTCTCAATCTACCAAAAAGCATACAAGCAGTGCACATGTCCACATGTGTTTAAAAATAAATATTTTTGTACTTTACAACTGCACATATGTACCTAAAAGTTAGTGCTTTACAAAGTTTTGCTCTTACATGATCCATATATAATCTGTAAATGATAAAACATATGAAAAATTATTTGTAGTTGGAGAATATAGAAATGACTGCAAAACCTTTTCATTGGCATCTCTCTGGATAGTTCAGAGTGAAATTATAATTATTTCTTTCAAAGTGTCAACGAATTATTAAAGTTTGGCACGTGAGTTTGTAACAATCGTACCTACATTTCAGATTTTAATAAAAGATAGGAATGTTTGCATTCTAACAAATGTTGCCTTCTTCAATATGAAAAGGTATGTCATACTGTCTGACCATGGATTACATGGAAAGGCTAATATCTGGTTGATAGGTGAAAATGGATGTATCTATTAGTTTATAGGGGTGTTAGTTGGTTTCTTTCAGATGCACACTTTTGCCTCTCTATTATTTAGCTTAGTTTTGTAAAAAGAAAAGTTTGCTCACAGCAACGTTTTTTAAATCTATGTATATTCAATCTATATTCTCACGGCAAAAATTAATTTGATTTATTTATTCACGACAAAGTTTTGAGCTTACCATTTTGCTTTTATGTTCCTGAACGAAATGAAAATATTTTATTTTCTTTTTCTAAAGTAACTATTTCCATAGTAACTATTATTGTTTCCCCTTATTTTATTTTTGAGAATGCAATAAATGAAAAGGGCACTAGTGATATAAAACGTGTGCATCAAAATCTCATCGTTAATTTCCCTTCTCTCCTGCTAGATTTATTCAGATGGAAGCGTCTTTACTTGGCACATTGCCAAATTACATACAATCCGTGGTCAAACAGTATTTGTGTTGTACCTGCCTGTATGGAAAATTCATTCAACTGCTTTGAAAATATTACTTTACTCACTAAATTTTACTTAATGATTTTTTATGAATGTTTATTTTCTACCTTAATTCTACTCATTTTCAGACATAGGTTAACTGTTTTTTTTTTTTTTTAATAGAAATATGCTAACTGAGCAAGATCCAAAAACTCTTTCATGTCCAATGCCTGTTATCTGGTTATTACCTTGCATGAAAGCCGACATCATTGAGGGAAGTCGCTACAAGTATGTTTTTTTTTCCCTGTTAAATATCAATTAAAATTAATATACCTGTACCTCAGAGCCAGACCGACGTAAGTCCAAAAATTGCGATTTTCCTCTCAGTAGTGCAATGTATGTTTAAGCCTATTCTACATCAAGCCGTGTGGTGAACATAATTCTTTTTAAAAAATCCCTTTCAATTTTTTTTCAATTTTTTATCAGGGTTAAAAGAGTGTGCGTCCCATCTCTTGCATGTGCCAGAAAAAGTTTTTCTTCTCTCCCGTAAAATTATCATAATGTAACTTATGTCCTTCTGGCTCTGAGGTACAGATATTATCAACCTTTTTATGATAGTACTTGAGATTATGCAAATGTCTTTAGTTAAGGCAGTGTCATTGTGTGTTGCTTAGTCGTTAACATTCAGAATATCTTTAAGACGTCTTTTAAAATAACCTGTCATGGTATGATAGGGACAAATTGCCTCTTTATCAGAGGGATTGGCTTTCAAATTTGACGTGTACCAATAAATATCTGTATGTGAAAGCCAGACTAACGTAAGTCCCATTTTCACTACTTTTCAGGAGAGCTTTAAAAGGTTTGATTTCCTGTATACAAAGTTGGGACTCGCACTCTTATAAAACTGGTTAATAAATATAAAGTTTTTTTTTAACACAATTAATGTTCAAACAATGAAATAATGCTTTCACGCTAATCATTTATAACCTATGGTTTTGTACTAAGCTAAGGATTGAGGGACACAAGTCCATCCCTTTTATCGCATGTTTCATTGTTGATGACGTCAAAGCGTAACTCGATTAGTGATTTTAGCTTATATGTGTATATATATATATATATATATATATATATATATATATATATATATATATATATATATATGTGAGGATTATGCAGTTTTTCTCCTTTTTTTTTCTTAAATGAAAAGACTAGATTTAGATTAGTTACATATTTTCAATCTTATTTAATGTTGTTTTGCATTCTTCTTTGCAACTTCACGATTTTTTCCCAATTTAACAACCCAAACTTGCTTTATTTATCACTGCCATCGAAAGTTTAGAATATTAAAGCACCATAACAGCCAAAATGTCAGTTACCAACTAAAGCCTAATCGGCTGACAGACTGAACAAGTACAATCAGGGCTGCATCAAGAGAAACAGTGTGCAATAGCCTCCTGGTCAGGCTTGGGAAATACTGGGAATACAATGATGAAGAATAATTTTAAGTATGCAAAATAAACTTGATTAAACATGATGTAAGTCACTTAGCTTTCATGTAATTGTATTACTGTTAGCCTTGGAAGCGTCAACATTATTTTATCTGATTTTTCTTCTTATCATTCCTGAAGTAAAATTTGAAGTAAAGATCTCACCTTGCTTTTTTCACCTTTTATGTGACAATATCAAGTTTAGACCCTGATGCAGGCATTTACGTATATTAAAAAGTGCGATTTTATGTTTTTAAAATCAAAATTTGGACACGACCACTTTTTTTTAAATGAGCTAGAAATCCACAGTTTGCAAAAAACTGAATTTAAAGAAGAGACATCTAGTTTCTCTCCCCCCTCCGAGAAAAAACTTGGCCTTGGCTGAAAAGGTGGACAGAGTTATCAGGTCAAATTGCAGATCACTTTTAAAATGTTTAAACATAAAATGTAAAATAAAAAAATATATAAAAGTATATATACAGTGAAACTTTAATGAGGCAAAGTTGCAGGGAATGTAAAAAAAATTTGAGTTATGGCAAATTTGGTTTATTGATTGCGAAAACAAAACTAAAGAATAAAATGAAGTACCACCACTGACACTCATTAGATTTATAATATGAGCAAAAATGTGATAGAATATTGTATTAAAGATAATATTAACGCTTCAAAGCAACAGTTCGATATCTTACTGTTATTCCTGGGATTAGATGCTTTACTATTGTTCTGAAGAAAAGACATATACTTGACACTATTTTTGTATTATATACTTCTATATATTCTAGAGTTTGTATAGATTGAAAAACAAATGAATAATTTTATGTATTGCATGAAAATTTTTACTTGCCAAAAATATATATATTTATGTATATATTTTTAATTTGTTACCAAGCATTGCTTTGAGCAGAAATTTGTTTTTTCATTAGATAGTCCTTGGATATTTTTAAAGCATCAACAAGGGAGTAGGGAATATTTGGACTTTTAACGCCTTTAAGTTCGCATTTTATATTCGCCTTAATTTTTTTCCTGCAAGCGCTAATTTAAAGTGCTTTGAACTGTTCAAAGTTGAACAAAAAATTGTTCAAATCAAAAAATCAAATACCGGAATGAGGTGTCATCGGGGAGATCTTTCAAAAAAAAAAAAAAAAAACGAGCTGATGTGTGCATCACACGACTTCCTTTTATTCCAATTTAATGTAATTTTCCCATGATTGGCAATTTTAATGTGATTCAATAGTTTACTCTCTAAATATCACCAACAGTGGCGAACGAAACCAGATTTAAAAAAAAAATCGCCAAATTTGTCGCCAAGTGGTCGACAAAACTTAGCGACCAAAAGACTGGCAATATATCCCCAAGTGTCTGCCAAGTTATAACATCACTTGAGTTTACATCGAAATTAACAATAATTTCCTCCCAAAAAGGGGTAAAAGACCCCTTTAGAAACACCCGAACGCAACCAAAAGGGGAGGGGTGCACAACTAGACTCCACTAGGAGTCTACATATATAAAAGTATATATACAGTGAAACTTTAATGAGGCAAAGTTGCAGGGAATGTAAAAAAAATTTGAGTTATGGCAAATTTGGTTTATTGATTGCGAAAACAAAACTAAAGAATAAAATGAAGTACCACCACTGACACTCATTAGATTTATAATATGAGCAAAAATGTGATAGAATATTGTATTAAAGATAATATTAACGCTTCAAGGCAACAGTTCGATATCTTACTGTTATTCCTGGGATTAGATGCTTTACTATTGTTCTGAAGAAAAGACATATACTTGACACTATTTTTGTATTATATACTTCTATATATTCAAGAGTTTGTATAGATTGAAAAACAAATGAATAATTTTATGTATTGCATGAAAATTTTTACTTGCCAAAAAATATATTTATGTATATATTTTTAATTTGTTACCAAGCATTGCTTTGAGCAGAAATTTGTTTTTTCATTAGATAGTCCTTGGATATTTTTAAAGCATCAACAAGGGAGTAGGGAATATTTGGACGGCATTCTACAAAAACGCGCAATAAATACATCTGTTGCTTTTCATGCACAGCCTTTTTTTGCACGCCCAATTGAAATGTCTTTTCGATTTTTTAAAATTGTTGAAAACATGTAGGCAATTTCTTCGCCAAAAGTGGAATCATTCCATAATCCCGAACATGCGCACCCCTTCCTGTCATTTTTCCCCTCCCATTTTCAGGCTGCACTAAATCAGAGCAGGTTTTTCTTTCTTACGGAAAGAAATTAAATAAACAATAACTTAAAACGAAACGAAAAAAAATACTTACCAAATTATGCACTTAAATCTGTTTCAGAGATTTATTTGATTCACTTTGTCTAGATGCCTTTTGACTCAGTGCAATAGTGCCGATTTTTCTCTTTTCGTTCATACTTTTTCGGAAGCAAAAAAATAAATAAAAATAACAGGATTTCAAGTTGTATAGTTATGTTAGCAAGGGAACGTTGACGACAGTCATGAAATAAAATTCGACTTATAGGCTGTGGGACGAAGGCATAAAAGATGCTTAAAAACATGGTTTCGTTTGCCAACTTCGGGGACTACAAAAAGTGATATTTTACTGAATCCTTAGTGTCTACAGATGGAAAAAACCCAATGTTCACAAAAAAATAGTGTCTCATAATTTTTTTAGACCATTAGAGATACATGAAAAGGAGTGAAACTGACAAGCAAGAGGCAGACAAATTTTAAATACATAAACAATATTGTACATGTACATTTAAAATATTATGCATGTACGTTAAAAACACTATGCATGTACATCAAAAAATAGTTTTTTTTTTTCAAGAAGCAAACTCTTCATTCTGAAGTATCATCGTCAGAATAACTGAATTCATCTATCCTGTTTTTACGTACAGAGTTATTTTCCTCCTGAGAGTTTATACAGCTACAGTCACTAGAGGAAAATTATGTGCATGAAAAATTTTACGTCTTGCATGTACTACATCTCTTCGAAGAGCACTGAGTTTTCGGGCATGCACAGCAGACTAGTTTTTGAACATTATCTGATGCAATGGAAATAGTGCTCCATTGTATTTCAATACTGCCCACATTTATAGTCCATCCAATGTTTTGATGAACTGGGAGCATTGATTAAATCAGTGGTGCTCAACCTGCAGCCTGCGGATCAAACCTGCCCTTTGAAGCTGACCCATGCACCCCGTCGTTGTATTCAGTGTTTAAAAACGAAAAATATATTCTAAAACCTTCCAAAAATACTAGTAATCTTCTTTCGGTGTTATTAATTTTGAAGTCAAGTAGTCATAAATTGATTTCTGAAACACAGATGCAATAAAATAAGCATGTAGTAATAAAGACAGCAATTTTAATTTGTAATTGTCATTTGTTTCCCTTGTTTTCCCGTGCTATCTAGAAAAACCTAAATCATATAAATAAATTTGATATTTGTTCTGGTCCACGAGATTCCTATTAATGTGAGTTGTAGCCCGCAGGTAAAAAAAGGTTATTCACCACTGGATTAAATTAGTCAAGCATCAGCAATGAATATTTGCTTGATAGTTAGTGCACTAACGAGGGGATAGGGTAAGAGTCACGGTCCGGAATTGATTCTTTTTCACTCCAGCTCCGCAGCCCTGGTAAAAATAGTTGCGCTTTAAATTCGTCCCATTTTGATTCAGTCATATTAATCTCTGACTTTCGTTAATGTTAAGTCTATGAGATATGGCATTTCTATATTTATTAATAACTTTCATTTTTATTTCTTGTCACCAAAAATTGAGAATGTATTCAGAATCTACTCCATTTTGTCAATTTTTGGTGACAAAAAATAATTTTTCACGTTGCCGTTAATGTTAAAAAAAAAATTATTGTCAAAAAAATGCCCTTAAAATGGCGAATTAAAAAAAAAATCTTACGCCTTTAAGTTTGCATTTTATATTTGCCTTAATTTTTTTCCTGCAAGCGCTAATTTAAAGTGCTTTGAACTGTTCAAAGTTGAACGAAAAATTGTTCAAATCAAAAAATGAAATACCGGAATGAGGTGTCATCGGGGAGATCTTTCAAAAAAAAAAAAAACAAACAAACGAGCTGATGTGTGCATCACACGACTTCCTTTTACTCCAATTTAATGTAATTTTCCCATGATTGGCAATTTGAATGTGATTCAATAGTTTACTCTCTAAATATCACCAACAGTGGCGAACAAAACCAGATTTAAAAAAAAAATCGCCAAATTTGTCGCCAAGTGGTCGACAAAACTTGGCGACCAAAAGACTGGCGATATATCGCCAAGTGTCTGCCAAGTTATAACATCACTTGAGTTTACATCAAAATTAACAATAATTTCCTCCCAAAAAGGGGCAAAAGTCCCCTTTAGAAACACCCGAACGCAACCAAAAGGGGAGGGGTGCACAACTAGACTCCACTAGGAGTCTACGTACCAAAGTTCAACTTTCTAGGACATACCCTTCTTGAGTTATGCGACATACATCCGCACATACGGACGTCACGAGAAAACTCATTGTAATTAACTCGGGAATCGTCAAAATGGACATTTCGCATGTCTATACGTTCTTAGGCACTTATCCACGTGTGGTCAAGTTGAAAAAAAAACTCAATATTCATTCGGGGGTGAGCAAAATGGAAATTGAGGTCGATTTTTGAGTGAAAATTTTTTCGCAAATACAATACTTCCTTTTTTGTAAAAGGAAGTAAAAAAGTTTGTTTGAATCGAATGATTTGTTTTTTTGAGCAATCACGATTGCATATCGTTCTCACTTTACTGTTTTTGGCGTTCCTTTGATTTTTCCCACCGAAACCCTCCGCACCATCACGGCCGACGGGCTCCTCACGATGCTGCACCTCTAGTGAAAGCTGTCTCCAGGTTGCATCCACGTTCTACACACACGCGCATACATACACAACTACACACACACACACGCACACACATACACACACGCATACATACAGACACCCACACATACACATACAAAAACATACACATACACACAACTACCCACACATTCATGCCTGCACACAGAAACAAACACATATGCCCACGCACACATACAACCCCCCCCCACACAGACACAAACACACATGCCTACACACACATACCCCCCCACACACACACAAACACACACACCTACATACACACACTCGTGATTGTGGAAAACATTTGAATTCAAGATGTCAAAATTCAAATTAATTTTTTTTTGGGGGGGGGGGGGAGCACATACGTCGACCGACAGACACATATTTTCCCCATCTCAAACCCCTACTTTCGAATTTAATATTTATTTAATTATTTTATCAATTTTTTTGACTTATTTTTACTTTCTTCTATATCTAATATATAGAAGAAAGTATTGGATTCGTGCAAATTTTCGAATTTCGAATTTTGACGGATTCGAACGTTTTGAGGTGTGCTGAGTCCATCTCGACTATTTTTGGAAAATGTCTGTCTGTCTGTGTGTGTGTGTGTGTGTCACGTCTGTGTGTGACCAGTTTTTTGTGGCCGCTCCACAGTAAAAACTACCGCATGAAATCGAACGAAATTTGGTACACATATGTGCCCCTATGTGAACTTGTGCCCATTGGTTTTTGGCGCGAATTCCTCCAAGGGGGGTGGAGCAATAGGACGTTTATTGAGTTACGCGTGCTTGCTATTCCTCAGGAAGTAACTGGCGGAATCAAACAAAATTTGGTCCATATGTTGCCATTAACAGGAACAGGTGCTGATTCAATTTTGGTGTCAATAACTCAAACAGGGGTTGAGCTATAGAACGTTTTTTGTCGTCCATTGTGACTGCTGTATCTCAAGAAATAATGAACGGAATGAAAGAAAAATTTATCGGCAAGTAGCCCTTAATGGGTATAAGAGCTGATTTTATTTTGGTGTCAACAGCTAAAAGGGGGGTAGCGCAATCGCCCGTTTTTTTTTTCCATTGTGAGTGCCCTATCTCAAGAAGAAATGCTACGTTCTGGTTGAAATTTGGAATATATGTAAATCCATATGTAAACAGGCTTTGGTTCAATTTTGACGCCAATCGCTCCAAGAGGTGTTGTTTTTTTTTTTTTTTGAATAAAAATAGCTTTATTAATGCAACAATAAGAAAGATAAATCGTAATAGATTGTCGTCTGTGTATTTCTCGTGATTTTAATTGTATGGAAATGATCGGAAATATTATCTCAATGATTTAAAATTTTTAACTGTTTCCATCTTATGTTTGTTAACTAATAAAATATTTGTAATTAATTCAAGCAAGGCTTTTAAACTAACTTTCAATTTTCGCTCTTTGCTTTGCTTTTGCAATAATTCAGACATTGGGATGGTCATCAAGTTTTTGCATGTGTAATTTTGTTTTTGTTGGGAATATTGCTTCCTCGTCAAGCATGGGGAGGGATCAGAAAAAAAAAGAAAAATATAGAAGAAAGTTTCGTGATGGCCACAACATACTAGTTTGTACTAAGCAATATTTTTACGATACATTAACCTTAGCACAGTAAACCACCTTTTATGTCCTTTTTTAATTTTACATTACTTTGACGAGAAAGTTGGCTAAAAATGAGCTCAAAATATCGTCTGTAATCAAAAAGCAATATTATTAAAAAAGGAAAAGATAAAACAGTGTGATATGAAATATACTTTTTAGTTTTCAATTTATCATCTGCTAATGTTTAACTTTATTATATTTTTTAAACATCTATTGGCATCTGTTAGAGTTGTTTGTGTTCTTAAGATTTTGTAGGGCAATTATTGCTATTCGGTGATTCATTAATATCTTTTTTGTGAAGTAAAGTGTCTTCTAATTTTTTTTACTTAACAATATCTATGTGCGCTGGCTCAGTTGTAATAAACGAAATCTTGAGATGAAGATTATTCAGAGCTGCGGATTGATACCATTTTTGATTTCCTTTTAGTTACAAAATTACTAAGCGAAAGTAAGTAATTCGAAACGTATTAATATATTTTGCAACGAAAAACTGAGTAAAACAGTAAAATTTCGGTTAAAAAACAGTTTATTAAATTTTTAGATAATAAATATTGTGTTCAATAGCGCCATCTAGAGACAAATTTTTTTGTGTAAGTGCTAACAGTCCACGGAACATGGTTCCTATTTCAATTACAAATTAAAACTTAATGAGACAATTCCAGCGTGTGAGCATTGCATTTTTCTATTGAGTTCATCATTTATAATAGATTTCAAGCAAGTTCACGTAGTCCCTAAGATTGGTAAACAAACTTGAACGATATTTGCACTTGGCCCATAGACTATTATTGAATATTTTGACTCAACAAAATTCAGCTTATCGAAAAAAAAACATTAATTCTCTATTTAGTTACACGGGAATAAATATTCACTTTGGCTCATGGAAGTTTGACTTATCGAAGTTTCACTGTATCTTCCAAATGATAAAATGAATTTTTCATGTTACCTAAATCATTTTAATTGTTCTATATTGTTTAAAGAGTTTTTATTATTGGTATTCTTTAATATTGTTAAAAAAATCTTAATGCCGTGCTTTTTTTAATTTGTAGGTCACCTTTATATAAAACAAGTGAAAGGAGGGGTACTTTATCCACAACTGGTCACTCTACAAATTATGTTCTGCATTTTTTACTTGCAACAGAAAAACCTCCACAACACTGGATCAAAAGAGGAACTGCTCTTTTGTGTCAATTAGATGACTAAAAAACATCACAGAGTTCTATATTTTTTTCCATTATAGCTGTTAGTGAAATGCACATCAATGGAGAAAAGATGCATTGATTTAGGGAAAATATTTTCAAAGTATTCTAAAGCTGTACCTATACAAAGTAACTTTTGCAGTATTTTCCTAAATAAATTTTCTTAAACAGAATTGTTAATAAATATGTATTCAAAAATGAACTGTGTATTGTATTATTCTTTCATTATTGAAATTACAATTTCCCGAATTTATAAATTCTGCAGAAAGGAGTAATTACACTGCATGGCAAAAAAAAAACTTCAAAATGCTTCCAACATTATTGCTGATTCTTGTGTAAAATGACCCCTTGAATCCTATGACCACCGTTTTCTCCCATCACATTCCACTTTTTGAAAACGGCTCCCCCCATTTTTTTTCCAGTGTTCCACAGTTTCATTGCCATTTTTTTATCTGGATGGAAGGGGAGAATTACATCAGTCATTAACAATCTTTTGAAGGGCTAGATAGGTGCAAAGTTTAAAAGCATAAACATTTAGATATATGCTTTTAAACACAAATATTTCAAAAATCATCAAAACCGATCTTTTTCGTCTACGAGATTGTTTTACCTTTTTTTTAATTTTTCTTTCGGCATAAAACCAGAGTATAGAACTCACTTCTATTAGCTCATGTCCGAAAATAAATTTGCATTATGAAAATCCTTTTTTAAAAATATTGGAAGCATCACATTATGCTTAGTTGGAGTCTGATCAAAGATCTTCAGTAAAAAAACTTCATTCAACTTACATTCTCAAACATAATTATGATTAAAAATGCACTTGAAAGGAAAAACTGCAGCAGGAAATAGTGCTAAAAAATAACTTTTTTTTTTTCGAACACCATCCATACTACTTTAAAACATAACTATAAGTCTGCAAAAAATGATAGATAAAATGATGAGTAACCATGTTTAATTTATATGTTTCAGAATATCCAATCAAAATTAAGATTGAAACATTTATTGTACCATTACTTAGATATGTTATCAATCTAATGTATTCGAATGCTATTGAAGAATTTGGGTCCATTAAAATTTTTATTTGTAATTCAATTTGGGTTAGTCATTTTACCTCTTGTTTTCGCCGACTTCAGAAATTATGTTAAAAAATACTATAGGTGGTGTTCTCAAAGAATAGAGTTATTTTTTACTTTTTAGTGCAATTTCCAGCTACAGTTTTAGTTTTTTTTCAAACAAATTTTTATTTCATTATTTTTAGTGTGTGAAGTTACCACCACAACTTCATATAAGACTCTATATTTAAAAAAATGCTATCAATGCTTCTAAAACCATTTAAATTTTAATTGTACCCCCAACTAATTAATATTTCATAGCAATACAAGTTATTAGTGATAAAAATCTTATGTCTCCTTTGGCCCTGTTACGTATTTTTGTCATTAGATAATAATACAACTAGAGCAAAGATAGTGAATAAACTTCATGTTTGCTTCCGGAGAAGCCTTCATTCAAAATTCTAATTATGATTACTATTGTACGGGAACGAATTTTTGTAACAATGGGCTTTGTGTTTCATCATATAACTTTTTTTAAAGAACAAATATAGTCAACGAAAGGTATGCAACCTAAGTTAGAGCGTCCATATCCTTTAAAAAAATAACCGTCAAAATCGGTTCTCTAAGTGAGATGCTGTGAGCAGACAAAAAACATACGTACAGTATGAACTGATAACCGCTTCCTTTTTGAAGTGTAAAAATTGATCAGAGACATCCAATTTTCACTCTTGCATGAAAAGTTTCGTTTTTGCAAAAACAATTGTTCCACTGTAGGGATTTTTTTCCAAAATTCTAATTACTTAAAAGTTTTTTTTGAAGGGAACTTCATTTTTTTGGATAATAATTCGGAACATATTTACTTTAAAAGGGAGTTCGAGAGAAAGTAAATTATGGGAGTCTCCCAAATGAATCGGGAGAGTTAGAGTTTGTGGAGTCAAGTAAAACTTCTCTATAATTGTTAATCCATTGTACATTTTCGTAAAGGGTTTCCATGCACAATTTAGAAAGACCTTTTTTCTAAAGAAGTTTTTGCTTTGCGGTCAAGTTATCATAATCTTGAATAAAAATTCACGTAGTGTGAAATACCTCTACCAATGACCTACTTTACATCAAAAGCAAAAGAGATTATTTTATACAACTAGTTGAATCATATATTTAAGGATGGAAAACATCCATACAAACAGCAAATAATTTATTTGAAACAATATACAGCATTATAATCCACAATATTCAAAATTAAAATTTAGTATCTTAGGACCACTAGAGTGTACATTTTCATTTCTTCAGCGTTTTCCGTATCAATGCCATTCTCTGAAAAAAGAAATGTATTAATCAGAATCAGAAATTGAATACTTTAAATCAGCATGAAAATAAATGTTTCAATGAAATTCTTGATTTTTTTTTTAATTCAAAAATTGTTTTAAAATAAATCACAGTTTAAGATTTACCTTGAAAGTACAACATAAGTTATTAGATATTTTTCTAATTGAACACATTCACTTTTTTAAAAAAAAAGTTTAAGAAAACTTTTCGATGATATACCTGCATATTATCTCACATTTTTAATAAGAACTAAACGTGATTAAAAAATCATTTGAATTAAGTTATCTTTGAACACAAGCTACACAGATGAGAGAAAAAAATCAATCTATTGTGTGAAAAGGCCTCAAAACATTTTGCTTTGAGTAATTTTAAACAATAAAAAATAAATTAGTAAAACTTTTAATTCATAAAAATTGAATGGTAAAACTTTTCTTAACTAATTGTAAATTGTGTTCAGTAGTAAACTTTGTGAGTAACTAAAATTTTGAACTGTTACTCCTTTGGTACCATCCAAGGGGCTGATACAGCTTGAGAAATGCTATGAATAAGAGTTACAATAGCGTGAATAGCAATAAAAATGAATTTCACTTTCGCCTCTGCATAAGAAGTTTTCTAAGAACACAACATCATCTCAAATTAACAAGCCATCTATCTGAAGACTAGATAGCCAAGTAGGAAGGAGAAGTAACTATCAGGAATGTCATCATGGCCAAGAAAGTCACAAATGCAAGGATAAATTTAACTAAAAATTATAATTAATTAAATTTCTTTTTTTTTTTCATTTTTATAAATTAAAAATTTTTTTGTTTTTTGAGTAACTTAATCAGGAGTTCATAAAATATTTCTGTGAACAAGTCAGGTTTTTCTTTTTCATCTTTTAAAATTTTGGCACGAAATTATAAGGGAAAAAACCTTCATTATTACTTTTAAAAATATTTTTAAGTTTTAAAATCAAACTTACCTGTTTGTGCGCTTCTGTTGTAGCAGATTTTTTGTATGGTCGTAATTCTTCACAGCCAAATCCTGGAATATACATGTTCCAATTTTTTTCTAAAAAAAAAAAGATATGTTTCACATCAGTAAATGATATTACCTTCAAGAAATTTAATACTACATCTTCAATACTGCAAATATTTTGTGGTAAAAGAAATTTTTAATAAGATTTTTAAAATATTTATTAAAACATGCCAAGTTAAAGATAACTAGACTTGTGCACTGAAGAGGCAGTTAAACTTGAAAAATACGTGTTACCTACGGGTAAAATAAAGGAATGGATATTGCTATACATATTTTCTTTACAACTTAATGCCACTGCTTAGTAAAATTTACAGGCATTGAAATAAAACTTTACCCCTAGTTTTTATAAACACATTCATAAAACAATAACATACTTCAAAACTGTCTACTTTTTATTACATTATACCAAATAAAAATCTTGTTCAAAGATTAAATAGTAAATGTTTGACCTAAGACAATCAAGCATGTTCTTCTTCAATTGAAAAACATTTCAAAAAATTTAATTGCAAATGAATGCCTTATTTGTTTCTAAATACAGGATATATTTCCATTAAATAAAGATGACAAAATAAGAATACTAACCAAGACTCAGCTGTACATCTTTTACGTCTAAAGCATTGGACTTTCTGTGCTTTGCCAATAAACAAGACGTTAAAACTACATCTTCAATAAATTCTTCTGTCAGAGCCAGCAATAACTATGGAGATACATATATTTTTTAATACTAATACTTCTAAACATACTTTTAAACAGCATAAAATAGCACATAACTATATATACATATGGTAGTACCTACATTTGGAGTTCTAATAACCCCTGGCAACATATAAGAGTTTTAATTTAGAGCTTCCATAATTTGCCCACCGGGAACATACAATTTTGAACTCATAAAGTAAGTAGTTTAAAATTTTCTTTACTGTCAAAAAAATATAAATCAGAATTTCTCACTTTTATTATTGATTAAATTTTCTAAAAATCTTACCAAGTTTTAAGTTAGTTTCTAAATACAGGGTGATCATAAAACAACTCCGGAGTTTCAAAAAATCATATCGAGTTAATAGTTAGCAATATGAGTTAGGCCAAGTCAGTTTGAAAAAACCAGTAGCTCAAATTTTAAGCACACTATTCTCAATTTTTTTTCAAAAGTAGGTAGCGCTGAGTGTCATTTATCTTTAAAAAACATAGAAAATATAATAATCTATGAAAATATACATAAATCTAAATGTAAACTGTGACATGCTGGAAAAGTCTTTTTGCCTTTGTTGTAACTGAGGTGAAGAAGGGTCCTGTCAGCATCCAGCAAGATCGCCTCACTTAATTTTGTGTATGGGAGCATGGAATATTCAATTCATCAAAAAATGGTTTTGAAGGGCAAGGTCTATTTCTTTGCCTCCAAGAAACTCCATTAACTTTAGTGAGAAAAGTACTCCATTCACTTTTTTCTGAAGAGATGTTAAGGAAGATACTTTATACTGAGAGATTTCAGGATGCAAACCATCTAGGGCAAAGGATAATCACTTGTGTTGTTGTTAGATTTGCTGTCGGATTTGTGCTTTACAGTTAATACAAGATGTTGCAGCAATTAGTTCAAAAGTTAAAAGCAAACTTTTTTAGAAATTCTTAATTTTTAGTTTACTTAAATATTTTTGTTAAATTTCACACTATAGATACTATAGCTCATCAAACAGGAAAAAGGCAGGTAACCTGATTGAATATGGAACACGGAATAAACAATAGAAACAAAATTAAGTTATAATGACATTTTACAAGCAAAGTTCTGTTAGAAGCTGAAAAATAATTGGAATAGTCCCCATCTTTGTGCATATGAGGCAGTGAGAAGCAAAGGTATGTAAGGAGCAAATTTAAAAATTTGGAGATAACCAGTACAAATGGTTGGTAACCTCATTTCTGTCTTGGGGCAAAAGATAATAGTAGTAGCACTGGTAGGTACTGCTATGCAGCATGATTTAGAAAAACTTTTCAATAAAGGCCTACCTAGGACCACTAAACGTGTTTTACTCAAAACTTGAAAATGTCCATTTGCATCCCTTTACTTCTCAGTGCCTCATATGTGATAGTTCAAACTGCTTCAATGTTATTCACAAGAAACGTTACAGCAATATTTGGCTATACTCTTGTATTAATCATCTTATTAATGCATTGTTTCAGACAATAACACTGGTTACTATCTTACAATAATTGTGAAAATTAGAGGTCTTTCGACGTGACAGTTTATACCACGGCTAAAACAGTCATGCTTCTAAAACTGGCCAATCCTAGTTGAGAGTCATAATCAAGTAGTATTTTATCAAAATCATTCACTGAATATCTGTGAGCCAGGAATTTTCCCCACTAGTTCCTAAATTATATTCAACTGTCATATCATTACTCTTTAAAACATGCAAAAAAAAAAAATACTCTCAGTCACATTTGTGTCTGTAACACCTATGTTTTAAAGTAGAAACAGCAACAATTAACATAAATACTATTCCTGTTTCGATGGACACAATTATGATTTATCTGATACTAACAAATTAATTTTTCTGATAGAGTAAACTGAAGAACAAAGTACAGGGAAAATCAAACAATTTGTTTTTAATCAATAAAGCCCACAAGGAAACATTTTTCAAAAGAACTTTTTGCATGATTTCATCTAATTTAAATAATAAAATGACCAACCTCTTCAACATCATCATCATTCTGGACATTGGGATCAACTTCACGAACTAGATCTTGTAACCGCTGTTTATTTAAAATCTAAGTAAAATAACATTCATTAAAAATATTATACATGCATATATACACAGATATAAATATGTTAAGTTTGTGTTTGTATGTAAGTGTGTAGTCAAATCCTGTTCTAATGCCACCTTAGGCTCCAACAATAAATGGTAATGCACCAAATTCAGATTTCTTTTATAGATTTTTCACATTATAATACAATTATTGCAAAAAATAAAAACTAGGAACATTGAAAAGCCCAAAAAGTCTCATCATAAAAATTTTGTTTCATCTTGAACACTATCAGTTTTGTTTTAATATTTTTTCAAAGAAATATTAAAGCAAACCTGAGAAAATCGTCCCCCATTCATAAAAATAACAAATGAATAGAGTTGAAAATAAATTCATAAAACAAAAAAAGCACTTAACCTAATTTCAACGAAATCTTTCTCAAAAATGTTACCAGTGATGTATGAAGCCTGGCATTGGAAACAATATCTAAAATAACCACTAGATAGTACAGTGCTGGTTTTTATACCAAGCATTCTATAGAATGCTCGATTTCATAAATTGCCAGTTCCTCCTTGACAATTTACTATACAAAAAAAAAAAAAGAAAAAAAAAATAAGATTAATACTGAATGAGAAAGACACTTACTGAATATAATTTAAAAAAAAAAAAAAAACTCTGAAACTGCCCAGGCAATGACTGTTGAGGTACGTCTCCATCTTTTAATATCTCCCCTTTTTAAGCCGCCGAAAGTTTTGCTATCGCTATTTGGCAACGGCGGAGAGTTTTAATTTTGTTTTTTCATAGAATTCCAATATTGAGCGAGCGGAGATAATTCATTCCGAGTTTTGAGCTACATTTCCCATTTTAAAAGGTGATGTGATTATGATATTAACACCTCTGAGAAGGTTTTGAGAATTTATGTTGGTTCATTTCAAGTTTGTAAATAGTCTTTATGTTTTATTGTGCTAGTCTTTCAATAAATGTTGTCTGTAATGCCGAGTACTTCCTGATTTGAGCTAAGTATTCAGAGCGAATACATTAGTGATCCTTTACATCTGGCGTCCGTTGTGACAGGACTCGGCTGCGTTTCATAAGTAAGTGCTAATTTATTCGGAGCGATATGGAAACTTTAAAGAAAGATCGTACACAGTATCGAAGACTTTTTTTTGAGAGTGTTGAAACTCAGTTAAATGTGACTGATAAAATAAATAAACTGAAGTTAATCGAAGAAAAAGCGATTTTGATGATCAACTGTGAAGAAAAAATGAAACCCTTAATTTACGCTGAGTGCAAAGAAGAAACAGACATTGATAAAGAGATCGATGAAGCTGAAGCATATATTGATCGTTGGCGGTCTTTTAAACAGAAATTCGAGGAATTAAATGTGAAACATAATAGTGATTTAGTGTTGGAAAATGAGATTTCTCATCCAATGACTTTATCCAACCTACGTTATCCAGTTATTAAATTGCCCACTTATGATGGTGATGTTCGAAATTTTTGGGGACAATTTCAGAAAATAGATAAAGATCCAAATCTTGATTTGCATGATAAATTTTCTTACTTGTTGCAAGCAATGGAAAAGGGATCTCCTGCCGAAGAACTAATAAAGAGTTTTCCACCTGGTGGCATTAGTTACGAGAAAGCTGTGAAACAATTAAAAAGACGATTCGGGAGAGAAGATTTGCTGATTCAAGTGTATGTACGCGATTTGTTAACTTTAGTGCTTGAAAAGCAAAATTCGCCAAAGTATTCTTTACGAAAATTGTATGATAAAGTGGAGTCTAAGTTGCGTTCTTGGGAATTATTGGGAGTTACTACGGACAAATACGCATCAATGCTATTTCCGCTTGTTGAATCTGCATTGCCAGAAGAAACACTTGTAGCTTGGGAGCGCTACAGATCCACCAGTCAAAGAGTACGAGGAGATCATGCAGATCCTAACAGTGATCAAAGAGGTAGAAGTGATCTTGACTCCATCTTAGAGTTCCTTCAAGACGAGGTAGAAGCAGAAGAGCGAGTTGTCTTAGCTTCACAAAGTTTTGGTAGTTCTAGAGTGAGTGTTGATGCGAAAAGTGGCGGCAAGTCCGAGAGAAAAACAGTTTCAAATAATTTTAAACATGGCCGCGCAAACTGAAATACCGAGTGCAACTGACCTTATGACTACTTTCACAAGGACAGAAACAGTGCATTTTTTGTTCAAATCTTCACTATTCTGGAGATTGCATGAAAGCAAGAAAAATGCCAGTGAAAGAGAGGGAAGCGCTAACTCAAGAATCGGGTTCCTGTTTTCTCTGTTTAAAGCCTGGACATCTGGTGCGCAAGTGTAATGTGCGCGTTGGATGTTTGCGTTGTGGTAAGAAGCACCATATTCTTCTGTGTAGAAATATGCACCATCAAGTAGTTTCATCTAATGAAAGAGAAGGTTTATCTAGTGAAAACAAAGTATCGGAAATAAATTCAGATAGAGATCAGGCACTTGCAAGTGTGTCTAAGAGTCCAAATGTTATATTTCAGACTTTGACAGTTATTATAAGAGGTAATGGAAAGAAGCGCAAAGCTAGAGCTATTATTGATTCCGCTTCACAACGTTCTTATTTATTGCAAGATACTGCCAGAGAAATGTTGCCCGAGACTCAGAGTTGTGAATATTTACAGCACTCTCTTTTCGGAGGAAGCAGTTACTGAAGTTTATAAACACAATGTATTTACTTTATATTTATCCAACGTTGATTCCAGTTACCATTGCAATTTTAAAGTGCTAAGCCAACAAATCATTTGTGAATCTGTGCCTCCTTTAACTGATGATGCTTCTTTAAAAGAACTTGCAAGTGTGGTGTTATTCCTGTTAATGATTGTGAAGGTCCTATCGAGATTCTAATAGGAGCCGATGTCACAGGAAAGCTTATGACAAATCATCACAAACTGTTGCCATGTGGTCTCGCTGTAATTGAGACTAAATTGGGATGGACGGTAATGGGTCGAGTGCCTCAAAATTCCGAGAGTAAGAATGCATCATTAGTAGTGACTTCAATGCTATCAAGCGCAGATAGTATCACAGATTTGTGGACACTTGATACGCTTGGTATTAAATCCTTCTATGAAGAAAAGTCAAATGGAACTGCAAGAAGTAGCTAAGCAGCATTTTTTGGACACTGTTTCAGTACTGGATAATTGTTTTGTAGTGCACCTTCCGTGGTTAGAAAATCATGCATTGCTGCCAGACTACTACGAATTAGCTTTAAAAAGACTGAAGAGTACAATTAAGCGTCTTAAATCAGAGTCCTTGTATGAAGCCTATGAAACAGTTTTAAATGAATGGCTAAAAGAAGGCATCATAGAAGAGGTAAAAGATGATGAACAAGTTCCATGACTTTACCTTCCCCACAGAGCGGTTGTCAAAGAGAACTCTACTACCAAAATCAGACCGGTGTTTGACGCGTCTGCCAAAACAAGAGACTTGCCTAGTCTTAACGATTGTCTGGAGAAAGGTCAAAATCTTATCGAGTTGATTCCAAATATTTTAACACGTTTCCGAAAAGAGAAGATAGGCGTAATATCTGGTATTCTCAAAGCATTTCTGCAAATTGGAATTTCACCTACAGACAGAAATTTTCTTAGATTTCTTTGGGTTACGAGTGATGGTGAATTGAAGGTGCTGAGTATGACTGCCACTCTGAAAATTGGCTAGGACTGAAAAGCGCGTGGCTCCATTTTGCGACACCAAAATGTTAGCGCTTAGTTTGTTTAATGTTTTAGACGTATATAATGCTAATTTTTGATGCTGTAACTATATATTATAACCAAATTGTAAGATTAAGTAAAAATTTAAATCTAAATAAAAAAATAACATATCATTGTCCAAGACTTTTAGGAGGTAAAATTAGAAAATGAACCTAATAATAAAATACAAGAAAAAAACTTACTATTTGCTACTGCAGAAAAAAAGCTTCAGATTGTATAGTTCATGTTACATAAATAGTTCATATATCATTCAAAAAAATAGTAATTAAAAAAAATCAGGTATGAGATTCTTGGCTATAAAATACATTGCGATAAAAATTTTAACAAAATTTTCCAGATTAAGATAAAAATGGTTGAAATCAACAGATTGAGTAACTTATTTAGTTATTTTTTGAAAAAAAAAAAAAAAAAAAAGCTTATATTTTTAACTTCAGCAGATGGGCCAGTTTTTTGTCTTCAGAATAATAAGGCCTTTTTTGAGAGTGAGAGATTCAAAATTAAAGATTTGTTTCATCTATAAAAATCATTTTGAAGATGGAAAAAAAATCCGATGGCCGAAATTTTTGAAGAGACGGAATTCCGTCCCTTGGACGGAAGTGTGGCAGCCATGGTGCTGAGGCACTGCCGTGTAGTTTTTGGAGTTTCAAGCAGCCCTTTCCTACTCGGTTCTTGTCTTCAGTATCATTTGAAATACATTTTGAGTGAAATTGAAAAAGGTGAAAGTTCGTTTCCAAAGTCTGTTGTTGAAAAACTCTTAAACAGTTTTTACGTAGACAATTGTATTAATAGTGTTGAAAATGAAAAGGAGCTTGATATTTTTGTAAGAGTGTCAACTGAGATAATGTCTGAGAGAAAATTCATACTTAGAGAGTGGGAGCATAATGATCCTAATGTTACAGAGCCCGTTGATTCCAACGTGCTCGGTATGATTTGGGACAAAAAATCTGACACCTTATGTGTAAATACAGCCCGTCTGAAAGAGTTGTGCTTTGAAAAAGTAACGAAAAGAACTATTTTGTCCGCAGCGACTGACTGTTTGATCCTATAGGAGCGACATGTCCTTTTAGTCTAACACCTAAATTGTTACTTCAAAAGACATGGAAAACTAACTTGAATTGGGATGATGAAGTTGATTCCGACACTATAAAAGAATTTTTGAAATGGGTGACGGATAGTCGTAATCTTGATTCTCTGCGTTTCCCAAGATATTTTGGCGCTAAGAGTAACATTCAGAACTGTTCAATTCATTTCTTTTGCGATGCAAGCAAAAATGCTTATGCTGCAGTCGCCTACATAAGAATAGAAACCTGTGCTTCTGTGAAAGTCCAATTACTTCAGGCAAGAAGTAGAGTTACGCCAACTGGAAAAGGAGAAATTACAATTGCAAGATTAGAGTTACTTGCTGCGACAATTTCAGCTCGACTTTCCGTAACTATTCTGGCTGAAGTAGAATGCAACAAAGTTTATTTCTGGACTGACTCGTCCACTGTTTTAGTGTGGATCACTAGAGAAGAATCATGGGGCATCTTCATTCACAACAGAGTAAAAGAAATCAGAGAGTTAACCGATGTGAAATCATGGTTCTACGTACCTGGATCACTGAACCCAGGGGACTTACAGAGTAGAGGGTGTACAGTCTCATATTTGCTGAGATTGAAATGGCACGAAGGACCTAGTTGGTTATATTTGCCGTGTGAAGAATGACCTTCTGGTAATATTGAGTTTGATGAGAACGAAGTTATCCAAGAGAAAAAGAAGAGTGTGGTATCATCAAACTGCTTGGTTTCCACTGCCACTTCGACAGATTTGTACTATCGCTATTTTTCTAATTATAACCAGATTGTAAATCTCGTGGCCTGGCTCCTTCGGTTTGTTTTCAATTGCCGTTCTTTGAAACAGAACAGAAAACATGGTAATCTTGATCAAGAAGAAATTATGAAATCTGAAGAGAAAATAATAGGAATGATTCAAAAAGAGAGTTTCGTTAATGAAAACGACGAAAAATTGAAGACCCTAAAAGTTTTCAAGGATGAACACGATGTTATTCGACTGAAAACCAAACTTGTTTTTCGAGATGACACCGAGGAGTTTAGAATGCCAGCAATTCTTCCGTCAGAGCATGAAGTTGTAAAACGGATAATATTCTATTACCACGTAAAAAATGCACATGCAGGTACTCAAATGTTGCTTAATATTCTAAGAGAACGTTTTTGGGTATTTAATGGGAGGAAAAAAGTGAGATCTGTTGTGTTTAAGTGCATTGTGTGCAAAAGATTCTCTTCAAAACATCTTGATGCTGCTACAGCTCCCCTTCCCGAGAATAGCATAAGAGATGCTGCAGTATTTGAAATTTGTGGAATAGATTTATCTGGTCCTTTGTACCTGAAGGACAATCAAAAATCATGGGTTTGTATTTTCACTTGTGTGGTATACAGGGCGGTACACTTTGAGATGGTAACTGCTCTCTCAACCGAAGCGTTTTTGTTGTCCCTGCGAAGATTTATTTCACGCCGTGGCCGTTGTAATCTAATTTACTGTGACAACGGCACAAACTTCGTAGGAGCTTCAAATTTATTGAGGAATTTGGACTGGGATAAAATCGTCACTAGCACTGCTCTCCTTCCTATTCAGTGGAAATTCAACCCTCCCGCTGCTTGGTGGGGAGGTTTTTGGGAGAGAATGATAGGTGTTCTGAAGAAGCTACTGAGGCGAGTTTTAGTTCGCTCTTCTTTAAGCTATGAAGAAATGATCACAGTGCTTTGTGATTGTGAATGTACGATCAACTCTCGACCATTGACGTATATGCCTGGGGATGATGCGGAACTGCTTCCTCTCAGTGCTAATTTGTTTCTGCAAGACATTAAAACCTCTGGTGTTCCTGACATTGATGCTGTCGACCATCAGTCTTAATAAACATATTAAATACCGTCAAAATGTACAAGGGGCATTCCAAGGTATTTGGCTGTTACGGACTCTACACTTCATAAAGATGTTTTAGCCTCCTACTCATCATTAGAGCAAATAGTAAAATTAAACTTTTTGTAAATTATTAGTTCTATGTGTAGTTATGTCATAACATTGAAAAAAGTTTAATTTTGTGTTGAATTTCTAAAGATATAGGAAGATATATAGCATGTTACGGACTCTACACTAAAAAGACATGGAAATTTTTGCTTAAACTATCTTCAAATTTTCTGTGAAAGTAATAACTACTCTTACCTAATGAAGGTTTTCCACTATGTCTCAGTTTATCTATAATACATTTAAGCACCGAAATATTTTTTAAAAAGGTAAAAAAATATTTTTTACGGAATTATTTACTGAAGAACTTCACGATTATGAACATGTTACGGACTCTACATATTTGTCACGTTCGAGTATTGTTTGAATTATTGTTTATAGAGTGTAAACAACAACAATACTACCTCATTGTTCAATAGTTACAATGATAGAATCAACTGTTATGACTATTTTTTCATCATATATGTGAAAGGTGCCCACAAGGGGGGGGGGGCATGCCGCAGACTGTGCCATTGAAGTTTTTTTAGGGGGTGTTTTGAGAGGTATTTTTCTCATTTTTGGGGAGAGGTTTTTGATATTATGGGGGAGGGGGTCTGTGGGATATTTAGGGGAGGTGCACCTAAGCTCTAGGGGTGGGGGGGGGTTACCAGATTGAAGGTGGCCTCTTGTTGGAACAGACCAAGTGTGATATGTTGATTTCTTCAGTCTTGAATTTAAAAAAGCAATACTCCAATATCAGCAATAGTGAAGTTGCTAAAAACACAAATTGTGCTGATTGTTGAAAAAGAGTAACAGTAAATGTTGGTCAATTTTAATTATATTGATCTTTAAACTTTGGTTTTTTGATTCTAATCATAAAACATTTGTTTGGTACAAATGTTTGATAATATTTAACATTAAAATTGTAATAGAAGTTGAGTTCGTAATGTGGGGACACCGGGACTGTGGCAGGTTGGTTCACTTCACAAAGTTCTCTTAAAGTATTAATGGGGAAAAAGGTAATGAATTGAAAATTTTCTGGGGTGGTGAGAAATATTTAACTCATGTTAGAAAATAAAATTACGAATTGAAATTTATGATGAGATAAAAAAAAGAAGAAAAGTAGAGAGCCAGACCAATGTTGACCAATGCCAGACCAAGAGCCTGACTCCCCCTATACACTTACTTGTTCAGTCAAAATTCTTCTGAAAGTCAAAGTTTTTTTAAAGTATAAGTTGTAATTTCCTTTAAAGGGCTACTTTTTTTTTTTTTTTTTTTTCTTGTGCAGGCAGTTCAAACATTTTGGTAAAGAAAGAGCTGTGTTGAAACGGTTGCCAAATGTAGAGTCCGTAACGTTTTGTAGAGTCCGTAACCAAATTTAGAAAATTAATTAAAAATACCGAATTTAAATAATCATGAAACTTATTTTAGAGCATTGTAACACTATAGGTGAAGTTAGAAAACATTCAATTTAGTGACATAAAATGCATAAATAAAAATTTTAACAAAACTTTTCCTCTAATTATTGTTACGGACTCTACAATCACCATTTTCACAACTTATAATTTTTTAACGAATGCACTTTTTGATTAAAATTATTATATGTATTAGAGATAATCCTTTACTTTATTTGTCCCAAGCACCAGTTTTGGCTTAGAATTCGGTTCAAGTCACTATTGAAGAAAAATTCAATGTAGAGTCCGTAACGTTAAAAATAGTATTTTTGATGTTTCGATTGCGATTACATGGATAATATGAAGTAAATGAAGAAAAAAATATGATATATGTGACCTTTGGAATGTGCTTTTTTAATATATATAAAAATTTTAACCTTTTAACAAGTTTTGTTACGGACACCCCTATGTCACAAATACCTTGGAATGCCCCACAAAGGGATTTGAGACAAAGATTTAGAGCAGAGTACTTAGGAGCATTAATACAAAGAGCAGAGCATAAAAGTAAACTGAACATATCCGTGGGTGATATCGTTTTAGTTGGAAGTGACAACATGAAGCGTATCAACTGGCCTCTTGGTGAAGTTATTGAAGTTATACAGAGCAAAGAAGGAGTTGTCAGACTGGTTAAACTTCGAACAGCTCATGGACAGATATTGAGGCCCGTGCAAAGACTTTACCCTTTAGAGATTTCTTCTTCTGATCCCACTGTGCAGAAATCAGAACAATTCGCGAGAAATCCGGCTCCTGAGACTGTCGTCCCTGATGATAACATCTCCGAGTCTAGAAAAACTAGATCCGGACGTATTGTTAGAATACCTCAAAGACTTTGTTTGTGACCTTGCTGAGAGAACAATCATGTGTAGAACTTTAAGTTAATAAACATTAACTTAGGTCGGAGGATGCTGAGGTACGCCTCCATCTTTTGATATCTCCCTTTTTTAAGCTGCCGAAAGTTTTGCTGTCGCTATTTGGCAACAGCGGAGAGTTTTAATTTTGTTTTTTCATTCATAGAATTCCAATGTTGAGCGAGCGGAGATCATTCATTCAGAGTTTTGAGCTACATTTCCCATTTTAAAAGGTGATGTGATTACGATATTAACACCTCTGAGAAGGTTTTGAGAATTTATGTTGGTTCATTTCAAGTTTGTAAATAGTCTTTATGTTTTATTGTGCTAGTCTTTCAATAAATGTTGTCTGTAATGCCGAGTACTTCCTGATTCGAGCTACGTATTCAGAGCGAATATATTAGTGATTCTTTACAATGACAGTAAAACATCGAATATAAATTATCTGAAGAGAAGTTTGTTTCTTTTAGTTTTGCATTAACATTACACTTAATTTATTTGCGTACATTACTTACATATTAAAAAAAAATTCTCTGACACACACACACACATGAAATAAATACAGCCTGACCACCGATGAGATGGAAAGGTGGAAATGGACGCATCTATTAGTTTTCAGGGATGCCAGCTTTTGCAGATGTATGTTAGCCTCTAAATTAAGCACAGTCACTTTGAAATTAAAAGCGCATACATATCAACTTTTTCTTCCCCCCCCCCATTCAGATAGACTCATCTTAACTGGGCATTTGCAAATTCACTATCATCTGTGGGCAGACTGTAAATAAAAGTACTTTTCAAAGCATAGTTCCAAAAAAAAAAAAAACATGATCTTCAGGGTTTAATTTGGAAACTCTGCTTATAAAGTTTTCTTCAAAATTCATTTGTTAAGATTTGGAGCCATTAGCTCAATTGTTTTCTGTTGACTTATTAGTTTTTATCGCCACTATACAGTATAATATTTTCTTGCATGTATTTTATGCTGCTGTAGGCTAGTAAAGTTATAATGTCAGTTTTCTCCTTTTTTTTCTTACGAAATAAGTTGGCAACACGTTGCACAGCTGAGTGTATAACTAAATAGTTCTGAAATAATTGTTTGAAAGATACTCTTGAATACTGATTTGAAGTAGTTGAAATATTTGTCGTTAGTGCATCAAGCAGGGTTCAGAAACTTAACTTGATGGAAATGTAACCTGGTAAAATAGCGTTGATTATTACATATACTAGCTGCCTCGCCCGGCTTTGCACGGTCTAACTCGAAAATAAAAGTTATGTCAAGTGACCATGGACAGATCTAGAAATCTTTCAGGGAGGGGGCGGTTGATTTTTTCATTTTACCTCTATTATGTATCAAATTCACATATGCTGGATGGGGGGTGAGGGGGACCACATCATTTTTATCTGACACGACTAAAATATCGAGATTTATCCAAGACCAGGGGTCTGTCCAGGATTTTTCACAGGGTCCGTTTTTTGTGAAAAATCAAATAATTTTGTGAAAAATGAATTAATTTTGTGAAAAATCAAAAAATTTTGCAAAAAAAAAATATTTTTTGTTTTTTGTTAAAACAAAATTTTAGAATTTAGAGATGGCACAAACTGCATCAATTAAACTTTTTTCTCTTCTATGACGGGAAAATCATTCTGGATTTTTTTTTCTGATATTTGGCGGGGGGGGGGGGGCATCGCTCTTTCAAGTATCAATATTTATCTACCATTCTGCATTATGTTAAATTATACTAGATATATTTCTGTACAGTATTTAAAATAATTGTAGCAAAAATATAAATAGATAAAACAAAATTCAGAATAGGGTTCAGCATTCAACTTTTTGACCCAAGACTCTTAAAAAGCACAGAATTTCGTTTAAAACTTATAAATTCCGCGATTTTAACAAAAATAAAAAGATATTTCAATTGTTTACCTCTTAACAAAGCGTAATAATCATCAAAAATTCGAAAAATCGGATTCCCATAGCGGATGCAAAGAGATCGCAATTCTCAAAGTGAAGGCATCAAAAGTATAAAAACGGCTTGTAAAAGAAATACTTTTGATAAAATTATTTTAAATTTGCATTTTAGAGACCTATGATAACATATCCTTAATATCTGGACACAGTTGACCCAAAAAAAAAAATAATAATAATAATAAAATAAAACATCTATTCAGCATTTTAATTTTTGACTCATAACAGAAAATGGAATTTTGCTTTAAAAACTTGAAATGAGAGTTCTAACAGAAATAAAAAGACTTTTCATTTATTTGAATCTTAATGAAGCGAAGTTAGCTTGAAAGAAGAACAAAATATGATTCTCATATCGGATGTTAAAAGATTGCATTTTTCAAAATGTAGGCATCTAAAGAAAAAAAAAACAGTAATTAAAGAGTTTATTTAAAGTTAATCATCCTTGTTAGCATCGAAAAATCAAAACCCATATAATTTTTTCCCAAAATAACAGTTAAACATCGCACCCCACCATAAAAACGCAAATATTGACAAGCCAACAAAATGATGAGAATATTTTCTAATCAAGTCATTATAAAGGTTCAACGCCAGACGCTAAGTGGTGATAGTTTTGAAGTTGATAACCCTATCTGAAGCGATCATATTTTTTCCTCACCCTTACTATCCCTTTGCAGTTCTAAGTTCATTTCGCAGATATATATTATTATTGTTTATTAAATCATGAGCAGAGAAAAGTGCTTGCTAATGCCTTTTCAAAAAAGATTACAACAACACCGCTGCTAATTAGCTGTGATAAAACAAACAACCATTATATTTATTTGGCAGTAGCAATTATTTATCTCTTGCAGGAGCATTGCAAGAGTGCCGATTTTTTCTTTTTCTTTTTTCAAAATTAGCCGACTTTGTATAAGCTGATCCCTCCAATTTGACTTAAAAAAAGGTTCCAAAAATTATTGGTTTATACACAGAAATATGCGTTATTTTGCTTTCAGATTTGCTCTTTCAATAAACAATTTGTGACAGATCCGATCTTGTTTATCAGAATTTTGTGAAGGGTCCGTTTTGTTTGATCGGGATTTTGTGAAGGGTCCGTTTTGTTTGATCGGGATTTTGTGAAAGGTCCGTTTTGTTTGATCGGGATTTTGTGAAAGGTCCGTTTTGGTTGATCGGATTTTTGTGAAGGGTCCGTTAACGGACCCAAATATCCTCTGGCCAGACCCCTGAAGACAGTCCCCAAACATATTCCTTTCCTTTTTGTTGAAAGAGTTTTCTGAAATTACAAATTAGAACTTCCATTTCGTAGTAATTCCAGGGCAATGTTTTGAAACCCTAACATTCTAAAATTTCCTTTTTTTGGAATTTCAATTTTAAAAAATTATTGGAAGAAAGTCACTGAGCCCATTCCTTCCATTAATACTACCTTAAATGTCCATAATCCCATCATTAAAACTTAAATTTTGCAAAATATAATGGGAGGAAAGCCCACAAACTTGTCCTCCTAGTATCACCAAAGACTGCCTGAAATAGCACTTTTGAAACTTCAAATTCCAAAAACGTTCTTGGAGAAAGATCTGAAACCGAATCATTTCCTTTATGTCATCATAGGCGGATTTAGGACTGAGTTCCTGGGGGGGCAGGATTTTTTTTTTTTTTTTTTTGGAGCAACATTTTTAATTGCCCTCCCCCCTCCCATGTTTTTGTTTGTTTTCTGTGATGCGTAAGGCCATTCTTTACTTTTTTATGTATTGTTTTCATTACTGTGTGTAATCATGCTGTCCTTTTTAAATTGACCTTAAAAGAGAGGGGGCTGGTATTAAGAGAATGACGCAGTGCTCCCTTTTAAGTGGGATATAGTGTATCTCCAGTTTTAGGGGGGCCCGGGGGTTACTCCCCCGGAGGAAATTATCAAAGATGGATATAAAATTCTGCATTTTGAGGTCTTATAAGGGTTAATTGGAAATAATAGGCAAATAATTTCTCTTTTTTTTAAGTTTTACGCTTTAAAAGTGCTTTCTGATGCAAGTTAATACTTTAAAAGAAATGGTGCACTGATTTAGAGAATAGGTATCAAGAGAGTAACATACTACCCATTTGAACAATTCTTAATTTATACACTTGATAAGAAATAAAATTGAAGCACACTTTGCTTAGGAGTTTCAAAGACTTGTCTAATTATTTTCAAGGTTTGGCTGGTTAGATTGGGTTTTTGGCTCAAAAGCCCTTGTAGGCTATACTGCACCAATTATTTTCAGGGATTTTAGAACCTATCAATAATTTGCACTTTCCAGTCTCTGATTCAAAATTGAGTAGTAGATTATACAGTTGTACAGTATTGTTCAAACTTTGTAAGAAACGGCTATTTTAAGTTTAAAAGAAAAAATAAACTTTAATTTCCTATTCAAAAAAGAAAAAATCATGATATTTTTTTTGTTATAAGATTTTGGAAGATAAGTTGTTACTATATAAACTCCTTCCAAAACTGGGGGGGGGGGGGGCATTGTCCCCTTTGCCCCCCCCCCTCCCCATAAATCCACCCATGCTCTTCTAAACTATTCAAAAACAAAAAAATAATGATTTTTTTTTTAATTTTTGGAAGATGTGTTGTTACTACATAAAGTCCTCCCAAAACTGGGGGGGCATTGCCCCCCTCTGACCCCCCATAAATCCGCCCATGTATGTCATCAAAGATAGCTTGCACTTGAGTTTTAGAACTTCAATTTGGAAAATGCAGGGTCCCTCAAGGGAGGAGCGATGCGTTGTCAACTATCAGGCTTGAACAAAAAAGAAAAATCAGTGAAATTTTGTGGCAGACTGCGGAAAAATAACCAAAAAGGAAAAATTTTAAATCCCCTGATTACAGGAAAAGCATAAGAACAAAAGCCATAATTTTATTTGTGCATATTCGAGAAAAAAAATGGCTACAGATCTTTCTTCTCAATGATTTTTTTCACATTACAAATTTTAATAAAAAGCATTGTTATGGAAAGTTGAGATGAGGCACTGAATAGTAGTTTGAAGGTAGGAAAGCCTTCATAAAATAAGGATTTTATGTCAAAATCTAAGCACCATAATTTTTAATTGATAGCTCGCTAATTATTATCAAAGGATTACGCTAAATAGCCAAACATAAAAACGGGAAAATTATGAAGCTGTCGATACCTGGTACAATGGTTAGTTCACTGGAATTCAGAAGTAACTCAGACATAGATAAATATATAGATACATACATAGGTACATACACAAATACATACACTCAATTTTTAACTATTTAAGATATTTTAAAAACTAGTAAATTTAAAAGTGATGAAGATGTTAAATTTTATGTAATAAAGATATACATGTTGAGAGTAAAAAATAATGTAAAATAAACAAAAAAAATTGTAAAACCCCCTCTCCTGCGGACACCCCTCTGTTCAGGCAAAAAAGTTTGTCGCTCAGTGTCTACACCAGAAGAGTTTTACTGTACTAGCAAAAAACTTGCACTCTATCCATTTCTATTGAAATAAACTGTTGTAGCGCAAGTGCACTGTACTAATCTTTGATGAAAAGTCAATTTTGCTTTTATAGTCATGGTCATTCCATTGCACGTCACAGAGAGTATACAGTATTCTTTGCCATTATTATAAAAATAAACATTAATATTATAAATTTTAAAAAATAACAGGTACCTGGTGGACCTGAGAATTATCACTGTTTATTATGCTGACTTTCAAAGCAGGGCTTATTGAATTATGAGTACTTATAGATATAGGAGTGAGAACAGAACTAACTGCAGTCACAGAGTTTACTACAGGTATTGTGATTGTTCCTGAGGCTTGAGTATTCACCTATTTAAAAAAAAAAAAAATTAATTAATGTTTGAATAAAAGTTTATACAACTTAGTAGAAGAAATTTAATAAAAACTCCAAAAAGTAAATAATATTAATTTGCACATTGCACAAATGCAGTAGTACATTCAGAAAATCAAATACAGAAAAACCTGCTAAGTTGACTGCACTTCTCTGGTACAGAATAAGTCCTATATTATATATATAAACCTCTATAAGTAGACCACCTATCTAAACTCACCATTAAAGTACAGTAAACTCTCTATTATCTGCAGAATTGGGTGGCACAAGGGCCGCAGATAAACCACAAAAATGCTAAAATAAAGGACAAATAAGGTAAAATTTGTCCCTTCCTTAAAAACTTAGCTGTATTGATGCAATGCAGAACACTTTCTTCAAACAGTGGAAATATATACAGTACCATAAAAATATTTTGGATTTTTGCATAACAGGACTTAACATCAATAAAGAACAATGTATGTGCAATAAAGAAAGCACAAATAAATAAATAAATAAAGCAAAAACAACCGAGTTAAAATTCTACTTTTTTTTCACTCAGCCCTCAAGAACAATACATTGAAATCATGTTTTGATACTATTATCAAGAATTCATTTGTTGTAACAAAACAAAAACAGGCTATATGGATCATTTATCTCAGAACAGATGAAAAAAAAAAAAACACAAGAGAAACAGAAAATTACTTTTCTCAAAGAAAAAAAATAAAGGTCTAACTTACTAGTTGGGTTAAAGATACAAAATTTGAATTCCCATCAAAACCTCAAAAGTTTCAACAAGTATGGAAAATTTTGTAAAATATTTTGCAGCTTCCTTAGCTTTTTGTATACAACTTGTTTCCACAAACAATCGTAGCTAAATGCTTCGATTTTCTAAATACCAACCATTACAATTTATTTTTAACTTTTTGAATGTATAGCATCAGTGAAATTTACTGCAAAATAAGATGGAACTGAAACATGGAAATGAAAACAATTTTTCACTCAATTTAGTTTATAAGATTCTAATGCTCTTAATCCCACACCATACCTTGATTCATGTTTGATCGTATTGAAGTTGTATTCATCACAACACCTTGTTGAAATGCAGATAATACTAATGACCTATTTATTAGAAATATTTAACTAATGAAGCACTACTTATTTGGAATGATTAAGAACAAAATTTACTTTAGTTTTTGATTTTGTTCTTGTCCTGTTTGGATAGCGCTCTGTCCTAGAAATTTGCTTTTCCCATTTTAATCCATGTTTTAGATTTGCTTCAAAGAGCTTTTCTTCATTTGTTATTCTTGTATCTCGAAAAGCTAAAGCCCAAAACAAATCCTCTTTCATCAGATTGTTAAACATATCTCTTGCCTGTAATTGTTCGCTAAAAACACCTTAAGATTCCAAAATGCCACACTTCATTTAAAACCAACACACAAATCTGATACAAGAACATCACCAGATGATAGAGGTTGATTGTATTGATGACAGAGAGGCAAAAACATAACTGATGGGTTAAACACTGCCCAATGGTAGTTTAGATCAACCCCATTTACAACTAGAAACATATTTTGCAACACCAGGAAATAAAACCATTATTTGATGGCATTGCGCAACTGAGCACCATTAGTCATTCTGAAAAGAGCTTTAAAAATGTTTCAACAGAGTGACTGGAATAATTCAAGGATATAGGTTTTGAAACATAACTCATTATTCATATTTAATGCATTTGGACTACATAACTCATTCACATAAATAAATGCATTAATCCAGTCATTTTTTATAGCCTCATAGATCTTTCAAAATGAATAGGAATAAACTATAGACTTTTTGGAGTACATTGAATGTATTGTGTGTAAAGGTACATGCAATATTAATCATACAAAAAAAATGTGTTTTTTTTTTCTTAACAAAATATTCCAAAAAAAAAAAAATGTTTCAGTGTTATTTTCAACTTCTATGATTAAGATTTTGGTGGCTCCAGGATGGTTAGTATTGGACAGTGAAATTAAAAAACGAATAATATAATGAAGGAAAATATGAAAATATATACTTCTTCCTGCATTTTAGGTAAGTATTAATATCTTATCCCTAACAACTAAACCGCTTTCTTGTGCTTAAATCTATATTAAAATAAAAAATCCATAAAGTACAGTGGCGGGCACTTATATGAGTCACGTTTGTTTCAAGCAGTTTTGTTTCCATAATGCAGCTGATTCATTAAAGCCGCTAATTCAATAAAGCTGGACGCTGTTCCGTTTCTCACGATTTGCTTCATTAAAGCGGTTGATTCAATTAACCACTGATTCAATTAACCAACATCTGCTGTTAATTATAACTAAAAAACAATGACTGTAACACTTTAGTGATACAATTGAAATAATTAATTTACATTTAATATTTTGCTACCATGGGCACATTTATAAATCTATAAATTTTGACAAGTATTTTTGCTACTATTATTATTGATGCAAATTTGAAGATCCTTTTATTTTAGCAATTCATTTTACAGTAAAAACTTTTTTTTCAATATTTTTAGAGATTGAAAGATTATTGTGTTTCATATTGGATTTTTCGGAGAAAAAATTTATTTACTGACTATACCAGGGAGCCTGGGGGTTAAGATAATCACCAGAAGGGGGAGGCAGGACCGTGGTGAGGGTTTAAAATGGAATCAGGGAGTCAAAACTAGATCTGAGTATTGGAAATATGAACCTAATCATAAGCAAAATATTCCCTCAGAAATGTTGGGTTCAGGGGGGGGGATTCTCCCGAATTTTTCAACACTTTAGTTTTAAAAATGCATTTTAGACTCTCTTTGGTAATGTTAGGGGGGAAAGGTTTAGGGGCGCTTCCCCTGTCCATTTTTTTCGAAATTTAAACTTTTAAAACGCAGTTGTTATTTCTGATTATGTTGAGAATTAGTGGTTAAGGGGCTCTCCTCCAGAAATTGTAGATGTAACAATGCAATTTTAGACAATTTTAGGTAGTGTGGGGAAGAGAGATTCGGACTCGCTCCCACAGAAAGTTTTCAAAATTGATCAAAGAACTTAAAACAAAGTTTAAGACACTCTTCAACGGTATTGGCGAGAGAAGAACACTCTCCTGGAAACATTTCAAATTAGCTTTTAAAACGAGGTTTTTAGGGGATTTTCGGTAATGCTAGTAGGCGGAAAAGTCCATGGTATTTTTCCTCATACCGGTTTCTTTTACGGTTTCCCTCGGAATTTTCCCCGAGATTGAAATTCCAGAACTGCAAATATAGATGATCTTTGACAATATCAAAATTTTCAAAATTGATGCTCTAAAATAGCAATTTTAGATCTTTGATGATATTAAGTTGAGAAATGGTTTGGGGGTCCCTGGAAAATTTTATAAATTGAAGTCCTAAAACAAGACAATCCTAAATGATGAATAGGGTGTGTTTCTCGCAGATTCAGGTTGAGAGTTTCTGAGGGATTTGAGGGAGCACTTTCTTTGACACTTTTTGCAATCAATGTCCTAAGTATGCAATTGTAAGTCATCTCTCAAAAAGATAGTGAAAAGGATGGGGCTTGCTTGGGAACTCCCCCCCGAAATTCTTTCAAAATCAAAGTTTCAAAAACGCTCTTTTAAGCTACCTTTGGTAACATAAAATGAAGGGATAATAAGTTTCAGGGACTACCATTCCTTTCCTGTCTTTTTTTTGTTTTAATTATTGATAAAAATATTGTAGAAAGCTTTTCCCTAACAGTTTTTTTCTTTCTAAAACCGTTTGAGTGCTTTGGTTTTAAATAATGAATATTTCAGTTTCCAGCCTGATACAGGATGGCGACAGGAATTGTGAAAAAAAGTTCCCTGACTTTTTCCTGATTTCCCTGATTTAGTTCACCAATTTTCCCTGATTTACGTTACCAATGATAATGGTTTTCTTTCTTTGCTCTATTTGAAATCCATTGTATGTTTGTATAAAATGAATTATTTTAAACGTTTTAAGTTGTATAAAGTTGTTGAACTAAAGATATATTTTTAAAAAATGCTACTTTTTTAATAAAATGGTTTAAAAAAAACATATCAAGTCAATTTTTGGGGGGGGGGGAAAACCCCCTACAAAACAGTATATTCAATTTTTCTACATGGAAAGATTATAGAAAATTATAAAAAAAACTTTACTTTAACCAGAGACCACTTAGTATAAGAATTTTAAGAAACTATTAAAATTACTCATAAAAACTTATGTGTATTTATCAAATAACAAAAAAGTAATTGAAATTATTTTCAACTGAGTTTTCAAACAATATAATAATTGCTGCAAGAATAACAAGTAATAGTGAAAGAATAGAAGTAATGTAGTTACTCTTAGATAACTAATTGACATATTTATGCAAAACAGATGAAACAATTTGACATCCATTTATAGGGAGCTTTTCTCTAATCAAGAACATAGGTTTTAATGAATGAATACAGCATTTTAACAATAAAAAAATAAAGATATTTACTTAAGTACACAAGTTAACTCTATTTCAAATGATTTCAGTATGTAACAAAAAAATCTTAGATTGCTTTCGTGACAAACAACTTTGAAATGCAAGAAAAAAAAAGCAATTAGTTAATTTCAAAATATATAAAAGAAGAATACAACTTGGTTATAAAATTAAAGAATCACTTAAGTCTGAAGAAAAGAAAACCTTTATAATCTGCGGTGACAACAAATAGTATGACGACAAAAAACAAAGTTTTTTTTTATTGAAAGTTCAATTTTAGCAATTAAATTAAAAACACGAAGAAGTAATAACTTTTAAGCTTTTATAGTATTAAACAAAAACCAAAGATTTCTTCTTGAAATCATGATTATAGTACGCTAATTACGTTGAGACAATGAAATAACGGCAAAGGAGCTAAGGCATTAATGAAGGCTTCCTCTTTGCCTGTATGGTTGTTTATTTTACGCAGCATTGAAAGCTTAAAAGGAAATTTCAAGCTAGGTGAAATAAACACCCTAACATACACAGAAGCAATCTTAGGAAGTTCATCCTGTGGTTAATAAGTAAGATTCAATACTTTGACGTTGAAGAAAAAAGATGCACAAATATCGCACCTCATTCATTTTACTTTTTTTTTTCGAACAGATAATTAGCGGAAAATGCGTAGGGAATTAGAGTACTTAATTTTGTAAAGCAAAAAAAAAAAATTTTTTTTTCTTCATAAAATCAATTTTCCCTGATTTTTTGTTATTTTTTCAAAATTCCCTGATATTTCCCTGACTTTTCCCTCATTAATAAAGTTCCCTGACTTTTCCCTGACCTCCCTGATTTGTCGCCACCCTGTGATATTTTTATTTGTTTGAGATACGAGCATTCAGTGATTCTGAAGTGGCTCTAGCCAAAGGTGTGCAACAGGAAAAAAGGACGTAATTTGCCAAGATTATTTCCAAAAAAAATCATGAGTTTTAAGTTAATTACTTTAATGATTCTTTGAGACTATCATAACATAAATGAAATGCGTGTACAAGAGCTGAGTCTCATTTTAGCAGCCTGCACAGAACCACATTACAGCCTAACATTATGGTGCTTTAATCCTGTTGGCTTTTTTTTTTTTTTGAGCTGATGGGGATACTGCGATACTCCTGGTGACCCCCGTGCATACGCCTCTGGGAACGCATAAGACACTTAATCCGTAAAATTTGGTAGGTATGTATGTTCTAGAACATGAAATCTATGTTCAATTGTCACTCTTCATAATTTTTTTGCCAAAGGTCATGACCTCTTTCTATGACCGCTTTCATGGTCGAAATTCAAATCAGTGTCAAAATTTATGAATTTTCAGGTGCACAGACACAGTAGCAGAAACTTTCTTGCCAGTCTGCAAAATTATTTTGAGCAGTTGCAAATAATCTGCAGCATTATTATTAGTTTTATTTTAAGTTTTCTGGAAAAGTCTCTAGTAAAGGTCAAGACTCCGAAATTTTAGACCCGAAAACTTAGTGGCCACTACTATCACCAAGTTCTAAAGCATTAAGGGGAGGGGGGGGGACAGTTTTCACTACTTCCATAAAAATAAATAGGACTATGCAAATTATGAAAAACAAGTATTCAATACACATTTATTTAAGTATGGAAAATTTAAGTTAAAATAGGTTTTTGAATTTCTTTTCGAAAAAATGAAAAAGAATTATTTGTAAATGAGAAGTTGACAAGAAAGTACATTAAAGATAAAAGTTTTAGTTTATAGCAAAGCCTCCAAAGCAATGAGGATCTAATATAATTGTGCAGATAATATTTCACATTTTTAATGAAAATAATTTTAAAAAAGAAACATGGTTTATTGAACATTTTATGATGTTTTCAATAGCTTGTGTTGAGGTAAACATCCAGGTTTTTGAAAACTTAGGCAAGAAATAGTCTCACATATTTCTATCTCGCGAATGAACAAACATGGTATCTACGCCAAAAATTCATAATTATTAAATAGATTTTTGAATGCTACATAAAAAGTAGTAATGAATTCAAAATTCTTTAAAAAAAAATACATTTTAGATGAAATAGTCCGTTTTTAGCACATTAGCTTCTAAAGCAATGAAGATAAGACAATATTCCAAAGATAAAATTTTGCATTTTTAAAGGTAGTAATTAAGAATTATCCAAAAAAAAATGCCACTTTTTGCATAATTTCTAGTAGTTTGCATTGAATAAACATCCAGTTCTGTTTGTGAAAACATATTGGCACTTAAAAAGTCTTGTGTACCAACAACTTGGAAATAGCCAAACATGGTGACTATGCCAAAAATTAAGATATGAATTTCTGAACTTGTTGCAAAAAATAATTAAATAAACTATTGGGAAAATGAAAGTATTTTCTGGGGCCATGCAGGGCTGCGCCGTCCCTATGTGCAAGGTTGATTATTGTATAAAATTAAAAAAATTATATTAATTTGAATTTTTGGCATCTTGAATTTAAATTATGTTTTTTGCAATCACGAGTGTGTGTGTGTGTGTATGAATGTGCGTGTGTGTTTGAGTAGGCGCATGTGTGTGGGTGCGTGTGTGTATGTATGCATGTGTGTGCGTCTTGTGTATGCAGTGCTGTGCGTGTATGTGCGTTTGTGTAGGCGTTCGTGTGCGTGTATGTAGGCATATGTGTTTGTGTCTGTGTGCAGGCATGAGTTTGTGTATGTGTGTGTGTTTGTGTCTGTGCACAGGCATGAGTGTGTGTATGTGTGTGTATGCGTGTGTGTGTAGGATATGGACGCAACCTGGAGACTGTTTTCTCAAGAAGAGCACCATCGTGAGGTCGGTCGACCCGACGGTGGTGCTGGCAGAGGGTGGTGGTGGGAAAATAGAATCATAGGAACATCAAAACAGTCAAATGAGAACAATAAGCAATTGTGATTGCTCAAAAAAAAAAAAAAAATCCTCAGAAGACTACACTTTAGTAGAAAATTTTTTAGCACTTTTGTGTCCAAAGGGTGAAATTTTAAATTTTAAATTTTTCATTTCTCAAGAAAAATACTTTAAAAAATCAAAAATGATTTTCAGCACATTGTAAGATTATCTGCAGGTCACTGAAAAATCTGATGAAAATCTCGCAATTTCTGCTACCGGATGCTAAAGGTCAAGATTTACGGTCGCCACTCACCACGTGGCGACTCAGTTTTCAACATTGGCGACCCCAAAAAATTTCTACAGTCGCCAACTTTTTTGGGGGTTTTTTTTTAATTTAGATCCCAAGAAAAGAATTTTAATGCTTCAGTACTATAAGGATTCACCGATAGAGACCGTACTCCGACTGGATGTTGTTTATTTTACAAAGCTTGCATGTTCTTTCTCACTGCCCGCCTGTATGTTGGTTATTTTACGATGCCTGAATGCTCCTCTTACGCGATTTAGGCCATGTAAAAAAAGCAAAAATACAGTGAATTAGGAAGCCATTTGCACAAGATTAGAGCGTTTGCTCCTTTATCTTGACTCTGTTTTACAAGTAATTAGCGTACTATAATCATGATTTCAAAATCATTGTATTTTAGATTATATTTCAGATTAATTTTGATTATTTCTTCAAAGTAATTACCTTTTTACGTTTTTAGTTTAGTTGCTCAAATGGTATATGGTATATTAAATTGAAACTTTATTTTTTTACATCATATTATACACCGCCTCCGATTATAAGAAACTTTTTTTTTCTTCAGGCCCATTTTAGAACCTGCAGATTATAGGCCGCCCGCGGATAATACACAGGAAAATACGGTTATTTAACGGGGTTCGTACGTTCCGGAAAACCTGGAATTGTCATGGAAAACGACATAGTTAAATATGTGAGGGAAATTTCAAATCCCCCCCACCTCAAATTTTTTTTCCAATTTTTTCCCAGGGAATTTTGCACCTTGAGTTCTAATCTTCGTTTTTATCGATGTTTCCTGAAAAAAAAAAGTTTTGAGGTAAAATGACGCCGGCAATAAAATAAAAAAGGACCGCGGACGCCATTTTTGCCCCTCAATAGTTCCAAAGAAAAAAATTCCTAGGGTGAACAGGAATTATCCACAAATTTAACGGGAGAAGAAAATTTTCCTGCATCTAAAGCACAAACCTGCAAATGGTAGGGTCAATTAGGAAAATCGTTTTTTAATCGAAAAGTCTTTTCAGCTACAAATGAAACGTAGTCGCCATTTTTGGTCATTTATAAGATGGAAGTAGACACGATGCTTAAATGCCTAAGTTTCCAAAAACAAAGCAGAATTGGATGTTTTCTTTCACTGCAAACTAATGAAAACAATGCAAAATGTGCTGCAACTTGTTTTTATTTTAATTTATTTTAAATATGTAATTTTCTTGAGAAATGAAAAATTTTGTTCTTAAAACTTAATCTTATCCTCATTGCCTTGGACGCAAATGTGCTAAAAACTTTTCAACTGAATTGTAGTTTCACGAAGATTTATTATTTTTAAATTGTTTTCCTGCTACAAATTCAAAAAATTATTTCTTAATTTTTGTCGTAGCCGCCATATTTGGTCATTCCCAAGATGGCAGTACACAAGACTTTTTAAGAGTCTAAGTTTCCGAAAATAGCATTGGATGTTTATTGCAGTGCAAACTATTGATAACAACGCAAAATGTGCCCTTTTTTCCCGGGTAAATCGTAATTATTTTCTGGAAAAATGCGAAATTTTATCCTCAGAGCATTTTTTTTAATTCTAATTAATTTAGACACTTATGTGCTAAAAACTGACTATTTGTCTTAATTGTAGTTTTTTAAGGATTAATTGATGATCTTTTTCTAGAACACAGTTTTATGTTTTGCTTTAAATCTTGTTCTGAAAGTATAAAAATATGTTGCAAATTTTGGCTCTTTAAATATGAAAAAAAAAACATCATATTGTATGTTTTTTTACATAAACCCTCGAAGGTCGTTCCGATCCTATTTGATTCCCAATTAACTCACACAGTCTTTATTCTGAAAAAATCGTCAAAATAGGAAGACAAATTATTTAATTTTAAACTTGAAAAGGTAACTTGTTTTTGACCGCAGAAAGCTGCCCCCTCCCCCCCCCCCCCCCGTGTGCCCCATTTTATCATTCCTTTGCCATAAACAATATTCCATGTTGTCCCATAAATCCTGTATTTCATTAAAAATCCTATACATCATTAAAAATAGAAAGAAAAAAAAACTATATTACTATAAACTATATCTTATATTTCTGCTGTGATGTGGACGGTAATACTCGCAATCGATTAGGAATACGTTCCATTGAAAATCGTTTATACAACGGAGGCTAGTTTCTACTTATTCGAATAACTGTAATTTTTTAATCTTCATTCGCATCAGATTAAAATATAAGCCAAATAGCCAGTCCTTTGATCGTTTTCCCTTCATAGTCATCCTAATGTGGAGATGCTGAGTATGGAACGTAGTCGCCTTGTTTGGTCATACCATTAGTTCAAATAATGCAAAAAAAATGTTTTTTTTTTTTTTTTTTTGGAAATATATTCTTGGTAAATGCTAAATTGCATATTATTGGAGGAGGTTTGTAGTTAATTATTTTTATGCCCAAAAAGAAAAACAATCTTAATTATTGAAAAAATTCAAATCATATGCTTATCTAATATTTTTTCTATTCCCTTCGTGCTAAATTTCTTACAATTAATTCTTTTCATTAAACTAGTTACCTGAAAAGTGCATGTTGATTTTTACTACCATGGCGTTTGCAATGATTTACAAAAAGAGTTTAAAGGAATTTGTTGTTTTTATGGGAAATACTTTTTTTTTCCCTGTCCTATGGTACTGTGTACACTACTTTATTTTTGGTTTAATGACTTTTTTTTCTTATGAAACTTTAAAATGGGTGGAATGAATCAGGAGCTCCCAACCTTCACCCAATGCCTCTTATATTTCCATGATTAATATAATTTATATTTCTTGTTAGCATTCATTTAGCATCACTTTCATAATATTTGTTTCAAAAAATACAAATTGAAATCCCCCCCCCCCCCCATTCTTGTACTAGAGTGCTGTTTTCAAAACACGGTAAAACTGGTGGCCACCAAGTTTTTTGAGTCTAGTGGCCATTGGCCACTTGAAAATTTTCTGAATCTTGAGGTCTACCGGATGCACGGATACCCTGAAAATCATAATACATATAACCAAAAATTTTACATATTATTCTTAGTTCTAGGAAAATCTAAGTGCAACAAAATTAAGAGGCCAAGAATTAGTATTTTTATTTAAAATTGCAAAATGGTTGGATTATTTCATTCTGATTAGATTTATTTAATAAACTAAACACAAAATAGAAAAGAAAAATCATTGCATACCCCAGATATTATATTTGACTGTATAGTTGTAGCTGGTACCGAAGGAATTGGAGTTGAATTTATGGTTGTTACCAAGGACATAGCTTTCCCTAAAAGAATTGATATATGAAAAATGAAAGTGTGATATATATCTTTATATAATAGAGACACAATATACAGATTAACAATGCAAAAAACAATAATAAATACAAATTCAGTGTAAATTGTAGACACATGTTTAGAGGTTTTAGGGATTAAAGTTTTCAATGCAAAAAAAAAATTGTAAGCTTTTGGATGTAGAGACATCCGACAAAAACAACCTTTTGTCAAATGACTTAACATCCAAAAGCTCACATTTCTACATTGAAAAGTGGAATCCTTGAAATCTTGAAACACATGTAGGAGAGAAAGGAGAAGGGTCTGAACTTAAATGTTACACAAGTACAACTTTTAAGAAATACCAACATTTTTGTTTAAAAAAAATATAATGAATCCTTTATTTCTTGCTCTGATGATTCAAATTTTGATTAAACAAATACATATAATAAAAGTTCTTTAATAGAACAAGAGAGAGTAGGAAAGTTACTTCATAAATATATTTGATAATTTGCTAAATTTTTAAAAGAAAGAAAAAATATTGTTTCCAACAGCGTAGTTTTTTAATTAAAAAAAAAAATCATTTGATTTAAAGCAAAATTTTTAATGAAATTAATATATTGTGATATATATTTTTATTCATCCTTTTTAACTCCCTTTTTTTTTTTTTTTTTTTTTTTTTGATCAGATGTGATTTACTAGTGTTTCCCTAAAATCAAAAAAATGGGCAGGATTCTTCAGTGAGCACTTTAATTCAATTAAAAGGACTTTTTTATGGTTAAGTTTCGTAGTAGAAAAAGTGCTTTGTTTCCTTTTTTTTATACTAGATGTCTACAAAAGTATTTTTTGATGGTAATTATTTTGCAAATAATGAAAAGCTTTTTAATATTTAGCTTTTAGGATGATGCTAAAAATATTCAGATTTATAGTCTAATCAGATTTTGATCAGGCTGGCTATTTTTGATCACATTCAGTTAGAAAAAATTCAAAATCATAAGCCTAGTTGATGTAATATGTCGTGTAATGGATTGCGTGTATGTTTAAATCGCACATCCACATTTTACTCAATATATTTATCACACTTAAAATAACTTAATAAATGCAATCAAGTGTAAATAATTTTAGGTACAAACATATTTAATGTTAATTTAAAAAGCGGACCAGTGATGTTGTCTGCAGACCAGTACATATTCAAGTTTGACTGGTCTGAAGGACCCGTAAGATTTTTTTACTGATTTCTAGCACTATTATACTAAGTCACAGTTGGTATTTCACAATTTGTTTTTACATGAATTATTTTCATTAAATAACTTTTCTTCCATTATCTGTACCTGCGTGAAGAAATTACCTACACTCCTGTAAATTATATACATATTATATCACAAATATTGTGCTAAATACAACATGCATTTGGGGCATTCCAAGGTATTTGTGACATAGGGGTGTCTGTAACAAAACTTGTCAAAAGTTAAATTTTTTTACATATATTGAAAAGGCACATCCCAAAGGATATGAATATCATATTTTTTTCGTAATTTACTTCATATTATGTATGTAATTGCACTCGAAACATCAAAAATTCAATTTTCACTGTTACGGACTCTACATTGAATTTTTCTTACAAATCTTACCTAAAAACCGATTCTAAGCTCAAACTGGTGTTTGAGACAAATAAAGTGAAGGCTCATCTGTAAGTACAGTTAATAATTTTAATCAAAAAGTATGTTCTATAAAAAATGACGGGTTGTGAAAAAGATGACTGTAGAGTCAGTAACAATAATTGGAAGAAAAGTTTAGTTATTTTTGTTATTTATGTATTTTATTTCACTAAATTGAATATTTTTCTAATCTCACCTATAGTGTTACAACATTCTAAAATAAATTTCATGATTGTTGCAATTGGTCAATTTTTATTAATTTTCAAAATTTGTTACGGACTCGACGAAATGTTACGGACTCTACATTTGGCATCAGTTTTAACACAGCCCACAATAATTTAAACTGATCTAGCCGAAGGAAAACAAGTTCTAAAAGAACAACTGAACTCTTTCGCAAGACATGCTTACAAGGAGAAATGGCAACATTTAAACTTAAGATATTTAAAAGCAAACTTAACAGAAGGCGAAATAATCCTTCAAGAAGACTTGGCTGAAAACTCCAGCTTGAAGCAGCAGAACGAAACTATGAAAGCTCACCTGGTGACCAGTGAGCTTTCATAAGTGACAGTGAGACGAGCAAGTGACAGTGTTCACCACAGTAGCATATCATAAGAGTGGAGAAGAACTAAAGCACATCTCACATGCAATTGTCCTCTGGACAGCATTACTCATAGCAAAAGAGAAGAAACTTAAAAAAACCAATTGTGCATGTGCCCTATTGGTCAGATGGCTGTGGAAGCCAATTCAAGAACAAATACAACCTAGGAAACAATTTGATTCACCACAAAGAAGATCATGACTGTACTGCCTCTTGGAACTTCTTCGCTACACAGCTCATGGCAAAAGGTCAGTGGACGGTATAGGTGCAGAAGTTAAAAGAATTGTGGTTCTGTACCATGCAAAAAAAAAGATGTACCTTCAAATGCTTTCGATTTCTACAAAATTGCAAAACGAGAGGCTAAACTAATATTCTATATGTAACTGAAAATGAAGTGTCAACTATCGTTAAAGAGTTTCAGCTAGAAGTTAGATGGCATGAAACAAAAGCAATACCTGGAACACGAAGAATGCACAGTTTTTCTGTTCTTAATGGAAAAGTTAAAGAAGAAGTTAATTCTATTTACATTGAAAACAGAAGCATCAGAAAAGGAGAAGAAAGAGCAGTGGCATCTACGAGTACAGCTCAAAGCAGTTCCAAGCATGGACTTAGGATGTAGGAACATGGATAGCTGTTCTTTATAGCGATGACTGGAGGCCTGGACAGATCATCAAATTGACTCAAAAAGAAAAATTGCTTGTAAAATTTGAACTGAAAAACTGTATCCAGAAACAAGTTCAAGACAATGCAAAAAGCAGAGTACGAAGAAATCGACGTTGGCAGCTACTTGATGGTTCTACCAGGAGATCCTCCTCCAATTGACTCTTCTGCACGGTTTTTTTGCATATAATGAAAAAACAGCTCAAACAATTGAGTCTATAATTTAAAATGTTGAACAATAAGGTCGTATTATAGTTTCTGTTGTCAACAATTTTAACCATACTGAAACGTGACAAATATGTAGGGTCCGTAACATGCTCCTAAATTGACCGTTGTTAAGTAAATAATTCATTAAAAAATATTTTATGCCTTTTAAATTATTATTTTGGATTCTGAATGCAAAACAGATAAACTGAAGCATACTAAAAAAGCTTCGTTAGATCAGCATGGTTGCTACATTCACAGAAAATTGGAACTTAGTTTGCGCAAAAATTTCCATGTCTTTTGTGTGTAGAGTTCGTAACAGGCAATATATATTTCTATATTTTTACAAGTTCAAAACAAATTTTAACTTTTTTTATTGTTATGGCATAATTAGACATAGGACTATATATTTACAAAAAATTTAACATGAATATTTGCAATGATGAAGATGAAGAGTAGGAGGTTAAGTTATGCCTATGAAGTGTAGAGTCCGTAACAGCTAAATAACTTGGAATGCCCCATTTCTACAATTTTCAAAATAGCCCTTAATGTGAGTAACTTCATCCTTTGCGGGGTACTGTCCTATCAAAGGTTGTGCATACCTGACTTACGTCAAGCAAAAAAAAAAGAGAGAGAGAAAATTTCTCCTTTATCAATTTCTGATCTGAGGCAGCATGTTGATGAATTTTAAAATTGTATTCCACATCTTATGCTAGCACTTATAACAAGATTTAGTGTAAAATTAAAAATAGATAGTTTTATTGCACAAAATCTAAACTGCAAGTTTTGTACAGTAAAAAGTTATTTCAAAATTTACTTTCTGCAAAAGGATGTGCAGAAATGTTCCATGTTCAATGCATTTTAATAAAATAGCACGTCACGAATTAAAAAATGCTCACAAAAACTAAATATAAACTGTCGTTGAATTTCTTATAGTAATTTTAATTTCTAGTGAAGATTTTGAATAACAGATTCGCAATGTTAAACTTTTAATTCTAAATTTAGCACATAGAAAAATGAAACAAAAAACTGAAATTTAAATTACTGCTCTGTGTGCTTGAAAAGCCTTTCCCCAATTTAATGCAAAAAACTAAAGAAATAGAACCCTTAAAACCGTATACCAAAAAAAACCAGAAGCACTAATGGTACGCTGAATCTAACTATTTTAAAACAACAAAACGTTTCGTAGAAACATCTGTATTGTACATCAAAAGTTTTTAAGGGAGCTACCTGGAATATTAGCACAAAATTATCAAGTTTATAGGAGCATTTTTCAAGTAAATCGCGCGAATTCTTAATACAAAAGCCCAACACATCAAATTTTCCTAAATTGCGTTGAAATTGTCAACAACACAGTTAACGTGATGTTGCCAAGTTCAAAATTTAATTCTCCTCGCTCTAATTTTTTCATATATTTCCTTATATACCGTAGTTTATGTTCGAATAGAGTAGCCTGTAAAATCAGTTATACCGGTGACTAACCAATGGTATGTTCGAAAGAGCAACCAGTTAACCAGTTGGTCGAATGGGGGGAAAAAGTATCCTGGATGGTTGCGTTCGACGAAACTCACTGGTCGACCGGTAAGTAACTGGTTACTAACCGAATCGTTCTATGATCAAACCGGTTACCAGAGCGGTTACCAATCTAAGCAGTTGATTGGTTGATTGGAGCACGTGATCATTAGCTGTCACGTGATTAACTAACCGGTTGCTCTCGGTCGAGCTCGTCGAACGCAGCCAATGAGTGCTGACAAATTCTGCTGCCGAACGTTTTCATATAGGGACTCTACCGAGTTCATGCTCATTAACAAGGGCACTCATATAAGGGGCAAGTGAGGGCTCAAGCCCTCCCCCCCCTTAGACATTAGAACCTTCTTGCCTTCTTGCTGGTCCTTTTTTTCTTTGCAAAAAAATAAACACATGGGTTGCGTTCGACGAGCACAACCGAGCGCGACCGGTTAGTTAATCACGTGACAGATAATGATCACGTGCTCCAATCAACCAATCAACTTCTTAGAATGGTAACCGCCGCGGTAACCGGCTGATCATAGAACGCTGCGGTTAGTTACCGGTTACCTACCGGTAGACCGAGGAGGTTCGTCGAACGCAACCATGGTGGAAATATCTGAGGCCTCTCCCCCCCCCCCCTTAATTTTTTGCGTATGGGCGCCCTTGCTCTTTAACACTTCTTTTGGAAAAATTCGAAGTGGCATAATTTTTTGAAGGCCAAGTTTGGAAAAACTTCGAAATTGGGGACAAAATGTAGGAATGACGATGGCCTCCATTGAAAAGCCAACTGTGTTACCGCTGAGCCGCCGAAGTTTAAAACAGTGACTACGTGACTGTTCTAAACTTCGACCGCTGCAAAGTGACGGTCGTCCGACGGTCGTGTTCCGCTTTGCTTTCTGATTTTTTAATCTGTGACAGACGGTGTTTTATTCTTGGTCCATATCGTTCGTACGGTTCCTTTTTTTTCCCTTATAATTATAAAATTCGTCAATGAATGTTACCATATTATGTGTTAAAATATAAGTCCACAGTAAGAAGTTTAGATCTTATCGAAAAAATTTTTTGAATTGATATCTACACTGTCGTGAGTTTCAAGAACTGATTGCATCAGTGTTTTAAACTTCTGAGCGTTTTACAAAACTTAAATACAACACTGAAAAAATTCTTTCAGGGGAGTGGAAGTTCTTGCTTTCTCGGTGCGATTTTTATTAATTATGTTTGCCGAGCTGATCGCGGTATTTGATGTTATTAGCTTTAAAATAAGTATTTAGAAAGTTTAGAATAGTTTCTACACGAGGTATAATCATGTGTTTAAAAGCGTGCTGATCCAGATTAAGAGGACTCTCATTGAAATACAAACACTTGTTAAACACAGTCAATATTTCAGATCTGATTACTAGCTAGAACTTTATGCTCGAACATTCCTCAACTGCATTTCGTTCTTATTTCTGTCAAAAATGAATCTATTCTTTTCATTTTAAAAAAAAGTAACATAATTGAATCCACAAGTTGCAGACTATCTTAAAGCTTGCAACTTTGTTTTGATTAAAGTTTTTAATGTGACCTCAAAACGCATGTGTGCGATTTTACTTCTTCCTGTATGTTTAGTTGCATTTTCCTATATCATTATTTCGACTTAAGGTCATTGAATATATGTGGGGGAGAAAACCTAACCCCCTGTGTTGAAATTAGAACAATATCTTTTCCAATAGATGTTTTTTGTTAAAAATATCTTACGTGAGATTTATTTTAAAAGTGCAATTCTCGCGGTTTCATTTTCTATTGGGGAACCCTGATGAGAAACATTTACTTCACATTTTTCTAGTTATTAGTAGTGCATATACATTCTGATTGTTTGTGATGTCTGTAGTAGCTTACCTATTCATTTAGAATAATATACTATGGTAGGATAACTATAACAACTTTATTTACAAAGGAAGGGAGAGATTGTTATCGATATGATATATGTTAACGATGTGCGTTACATAACTGGTTTTCCATTCCGATGTGTCGATTTTTTCTATAATACCTTGCTTTTCTAATCTATCTATTTCATCTTCAACCCTACTTTTCAAAGAAAAAGGAACCAGGGGTTTGGCCAGAGGATATTTGGGTCCGTTAACGGACCCTTCACAAAAATCCGATCAACCAAAACGGACCTTTCACAAAATCCCGATCAAACAAAACAGACTCTTCACAAAATTCTGATAAACAAGATCGGATCTGTCACAAAATGTTTATTGAAAGAGCAAATCTGAAAGCAAAATAACGCATATTTCTGTGTATAAACCAATAATTTTTGAAACCTTTTTTAAGTCAAATTAGTGGGATCAGCTTATACAAAATCGGCTAATTTTGAAAGAAAAAAATCGGCACTCTTGGGATGCTCCTGCAAGCGATAAATAATTGCTACTGCCAAATAAATATAATGGTTGTTTGTTTTATCACAGCTAATTAGCAGTGGTGTTGTTGTAAACTTTTCTGAAAAGGCATTGGTAAGCACTTTTCTTAGCTCATGATTTAATAAACAATAATAATATATATCTGCGAAATGAACTTAGAACTGCATAGGAAATAGTAAGGGTGAGGAAAAAATATGATCCCTTCAGATAGGGTTACCAACTTCAAAATTATCACCACTTAGGGTCTGGCGTTGAACCTTTATAATGACTTGATTAGAAAATATTCTCATCATTTTGCCAGCTTGTCAATATTTGCGTTTTTACGGTGCACAGTGTGATGTTTAATTGTTATTTTGGGAGAAAATTATATGGTTTTTGATTTTTCGATGCTAACACAAAGGTGAATAACTTTAAATAAACTCTTTTAATCAGTTCTTTTTTCTTTAGACGACTACATTTTGAAAAATGCAATCTTTTAACATCCCATATGAGAATCATACTTTGTTCTTTTTTCAAGCTAACTTCGTTTAATTAGGATTCAAATTAATGAAAAGTCTCTTTATTTCTGTTAGGACTCTCATTTCAAGTTTTTAAAGCAAAATTCCATTTTCTCTTATGAGTCGAAAATTAAAATGCTGAATAGATGGTTTATTTTATCTTATTTTTTGGGTCAACTGTGTCCACAGATATTAATGATATGTTTCATAGGACTCTAAAATGCAATTTTAAAATAATTTTATCAAAAATTCTTTTACAAGCCGTTTTTATACTTTTGATGCCTTCACTTTGATAATTGCGATCTCTTTGCATTCGCTATGGGAATCCGATTTTTCGAATTTTTGATGATTATTACGCTTTGCTAAGAGGTAAACAATTGAAATATCTTTTTATTTTTGTTAAAATCACGGAATTTATAAGTTTTAAATGAAATTCTGTGCTTTTTAAGAGTGTCCTGGGTCAAAAAGTTGAATGCTGAACCCATTCTGAATTTTATTTTATTTATTTATATTTTTGTTACAATTATTTTAAGTACTGTACAGAAATATATCTAGTATAATTTAACATAATGTAGAATGGTAGATAAATATTGATACTTGAAAGAGCGATGCCCCCCCCCCCCCCCCCCCCCCCCCCCCCCCCCCCCCCCCCCCCCCCCGCCAAATATCAGAAAAAAAATCCAGAATGATTTTCTCAACATAGAAGAGGAAAACACCCAACTTTAAGTTTAATTGATGCAGTTTGTGCCATCTCTAAATTCTAAAATTTCGTTTTAACAAAAAAATTTTTTTTTTTTGCGAAATTTTTTGATTTTTCACAAAATTAATTCATTTTTCACAAAATTATTTGATTTTTCACAAAAAACGGACCCTGTGAAAAATCCTGGACAGACCCCTGGGAACACTTCTGGCTTTGATAAAAACAGGCTGAACTTCCGGTTTGAGTTCTAATTTGCACTCGAAATTTTTTATTGCACCAAGTTCTTCATTAAAAATTTCTTTGTATTTATCCAGCAACGAAACCAATCGATTGTCACGTTTTTTACCCACGGATTCCGATTTAATTGATTTTACAAAATTCCAATCAAATTGGAAGGAATATAGCCATTCTCTGCCAAAAATTGTGTCTAAATTTTCTTTAAGTATGAAAAGTTTGACTACCTTCATTTGGCCTTGATATTGAGCCTCAACTTCTACTTGCCCTAGAGGAATGATGGTGTTTCCAGTATAAGATTTAAGAATAACCTTGCATGGCAAAAGTGGTTTCTTTGATATCTTTCGGAAATTTTGTATGCTCATCGTGGAGATGGCTGCACCAGTATCCAACTCTATTTTTGTGGAATACCCATCAATTTGGATGTCCAACAGAATTGGTGACCTATTACCCTTAAGTTGCAGGGCATAGAATGGGAGTAGCTCTGCTTCAGGCTGACATTCTTCGTTTGTGACAACAATTTGTTTATTCTTTTGAGGAACTTTTTTAATGTCCTGCTTAAATTTGAAACACACTTTCTGCAAATGATCCTGTTTTTTGCAGTAATTACAGGTACTTTCCTTGAATTTACAACTTGCACTACTGTGGTTATTTTTCCCACAATGATAACAGTCTTGAGCTTTCAAGACTTTATTTTTCTTTGGAAAATCTTTAGCTGATTTTGGCTTTAGTGCATTAACTGAAATAAATTTGTCATTTCCAATTAAATCTTTAGCACCTTGGAATGCCTTCTCCATCGCCAGAGCGATATTTAGGGTAGTGTCCAAATCAATATCATCTTTCTCCTCGAAAATTCTGTTCTGTATTTGACTGTTCCTTAATCCACTTACGAACACATCCCGTAGCATAATATTCAGCACATCATCTGGATATAAACAAGGAACCGCAAGTGAGCGTAGTTCTGCCAAATAACACGAAATGGATTCGAAATGGATTCGCTATCCTGCTGCTTTCGATTTAGAAATGCATGTCGAGCAGGAATTATTAATGGCTTTGGATTCAAATGTTTACTTAAAATTGTTCTTAGATCATCGAAACTTTTATCGGCAGGCTTAACCGGAGCGATAAGACTTTTCAATAACGTAAACAATTTCGGCTATAAACATGAAATGAATAGCTTTTCATCTGAAATGTTCTGAACATCTAAAAAAGCTGTAAATCTGTTAATATATGAATCCCATGACTCAACAGATTCGTCATATTTTTCAAATTGCACGTTGACATTTTTGTTTTGTGGAATCGGAACATTTTCGTTTTTATTATGAATTTTCAACATTTCCATTAGAGCATTGTTTTGCTCTATCAATTTCTCGATAATTTCATACCTGTTTCCTTCTGCCATTTTCTGATTATTAATGTAGAATTAATTTCAGCAACATAAACAGTTTGTAAAAAGAAAGTTCTTTCCTACCTGTTGCGTTCAGTAGAGAACAATGTCTATAGTTTCGCTTTTGATATAGTGAGTTCTTTGCCTTCAAAAATCACTCGTCGCCATATGTGATGTCTGTACTAGCTTACCTATTCATTTAGAATAATATACTATGGTAGGATAACTATAACAACTTTGTTTACAAAGGAAGGGAGAGTTTGTTATCGATATATATTAACGATGTGCGTTACATAGCTGGTTTTCTTTACATTCTTTCATACAGTTACACTACAATACCACGGTTACAGTTACACCTATGTTACAAATATATTACATCGTTATGTATGTCTAGTAATAATTTTCAGATATAGTTTAAGCTTTTCCATTATCAGTGATTAAATTTTTCTTGCAGAAAACAATCATCAATGGAAGATAAAATCATTGCTTTAAAATGCGGCAGACGACATGCAGTAAAAGATTTATTGAAAGTAAGTTTATATTCACTTTTCTTGAGATTTTAAATTTTTAATTTTTCTTGAGGATTTAGGACCTATTGTTATTAATATCCCACATGAAATTCATTTGGTTTAAAAAAATTAACCAGCAAATGATGGTAAATTGGGCAGGACACAAGAGGAGATTAAAATAATTTTATGCTGTTGATTTTTGTAAATAGAGTTTAACAAAATCAAGCCAAACTTAGTGGTACAACAGCCGATGGTGGCCAAGGAAGGCTTATGGTGCCCATCTCAGCTTTCCTGACCAAGGGCTCTGGGCACTAACACGACTAGAAATACCTTTTCTAGGGTTTTTTTTTTTTTTGATGAAAAACACCTTCTGTAAGAGTTTTTTTAAATCAAAAATACCTTCTGGAGGGAGTTTTTGATCAAAATTACCTTCTGAAGGGGATTTTTTTTATCTAAACAACCCTTTCATATGCATAAGCTACTGTATTAGAATTTGTATTTATGTTAAAACCAATGGCTCTGGGGGGGGGGGGGTGTTTCCCCCGCCCCCTCCCCTTTGTTGTGCCACTGGCTCTGGGCATTGCAAGATATCATACCTGCCAACTCTTCCGTTTTGGCCATTCTTACGGTCTTTGTGTCCGGGAAGTGAAATATTCCAGTTAGTGTTTACTATCCTTGTTAGACTGCACATTGTTGCAAGGGAGAAGCCATTTTGATAGTGATCAAAGTGTTTCTATGTTCATGAAGTTTGTTCGAGAGAAAAGACGAATTCCAAAAATAAACAGTACATGCAAACATATCATGATGCATATTCGCAGGCCCGTGTCCAGGATTTCATAAAGGAAGGGGTTTTGGTTTCAATAATTTTTCATTCATTTCTGCATTTTCAGGAAAACACAACGGTGTGCCAAAAAATTATTCATTTCTGTTTGATGGTCACAATGAGATAAAATAATGCCTACTCTGAACAAATTCAAGGATTTTTGGCATTTTGTATTAACAGAGTTTAACTGTTGGTCTAAAAATGATAACTTTAAACACGTTTCAGTTTTTCAGATTTTTTATTCATGTAAAATTTCAGTTGTTTTGATTTTGCAATGTTTGATTACCAGATAAACACTTAGTTTTGACTAAGCTTTGAAAACATGGCAAGTGTTCCACGTTATGATAATTCACCCAAATATAGTATGTATTAAAACAAAACTATTAATTAAATTCAGCCGACAAAAATGATTTTTTAAAAATATATTAGACGTAAAAAATTACCACATTATGCCTGAACTGAAAATGTCTGTAAAACTGAGAATTAAGATTGACAGACCCATTTCTCATCCAGAATTTTTCTTTAAAGTAAGGGCAAGATTTTTGCTAACACGTAGCTTCTCAATAATGATTTTGGAAACTGAATAGCTGGTCAGTTTTTAAAGTATTGCCAACGTTTTAAATGCCATAAAGTAAGAATTTACGATTTTTAGTCCCATTGCCTACAACTTGGTAATTTCAACAAAATCTCAGCTATCAAAATATATTTTTATGCATTTTTAGTAAAATTATAACACAATTAAGTAACTTTTCTAAACGTGTTAAGTGTTACTCCACTCTCTAATCCAGCATTTTTCATTGAGTCAGGCTTTTATATTGTTGCTGTTGAATAAGGTCAGATTTTGATTGTTTAAATTTTGGCGGTTTTAATTAAAATATGTTTTGTAACAATGGATGTATGTACGAAAATTTTGGAAAAGCAAGTGCATGAAATGTTAATTACTTTCCATACTTTTTCAGATGAAAGGAAATCTTATGTGTCAAACTGATGAGCTAATAAACCTTATAAAAGAGAGGCAACATGAATTGTGCTTTAATATAGATGAGTTATGTCATAAGGACATTTGGTTATGTGATGATATGTTGTATGAATGTTGGCTTTCATCGCCTGGCTTTGAAGATGATTTGAAATCCTTAAAAGATATTATAGCTGAAGAGTAAGTTTTTTTTTCTTTTATGAAATTGATTACATCGATCCTTTCTCAGATAATCTTTTTCTTTAGTAGTTTTCAACAATATAAGGGGCTTATGGTTTAATCAGTACCCTATATACTCGAGAAATCAGTGCAAAAAATAAGATTAAAAGTTACGCGGTCGACTTATATGCGGGGCAAATTTCCATAAAAGTTTCCCGAACAATTATTGGGAAAAGAGCACTCGAAAACGTGAACAGTTTCCCGATTTTAGTCCAACCCTTTTAAGTAAATGCTAGAGAAGTAAATACTTACACATTCTGCTATAATTTTGTTCGGTCTGACTGTGAAATGAAGGCTAAATAATTACAGTAAACGGCCAACTACGCGAAAAGTGCAGAAACCGCCATATTCGCAATTTTTCCCGATAGTCGTGAATTAATGCTCATTTTTTAAAAAGTAATATGACTATAGCACAGAATTTTATTGATATTTATCTATACATATAATAAAATAAGATGTTTGTGTGTGTGTGGCGCGCACCTCGGGAAAACGGTAAGGCCTAGAAAGATGAAATTTGGTATACAGGTGTAGTTTTTGCTGAAGTTGTGCACCTCGGACTTCGATTTTTGAAATTTTTATTAGAAAAAAAGTTATTTAATGTTTTATGTGTTTTTTTGCACTTTTTAGTATGTTTTACCTCACAGACCCCGAACCAATCGCGCTACATATTTTTTTTACTATTGTGTAGGAAATTTAATTTTAAATATGATGAATGAAAAAATTTTGAAGATAGAGCAGTTTTTGTATTTTTTATGAATTTTTGAAAAAACCTTTAATTTGCATTTTTTCCTGGGTTTTATTTTTTTCTAATATCATCCTGCGAGAAGTATCCAAGCCTCATTTCTAAAATTTACGTTGGTAATAGTAAAAGCATTTCACCCTCTTCAGAAGAAAAAAGTATATTTATGATGGAATAAATGGAGATGAATAAGAAAATTTAGAGATAGATCGTAAAGGTAGATAGCCGCCGAAGGCGGCAATCTTTGCGTAAAAATGTGAATAGCACAAAAAAAGATAGAGATGGATTGATTAATACTGCTGCCAAATTTATTTAAACAGCTTCCGAAGGCGGCAAATTTGAAGTAAAAAGGTAAATGACAAGTTAGCCAAACAGCCGCCGTAGGTGGCTGCCTGCATAGAATGGCGTAAGAAGGCGAACCAGCTGGTCGGCTATGTTGAAATAAGATGTTTTTGTGTGTGTGTGTGGCGCGCTTACCGGGAAAACGGTAAGGTCTAGAAATTATTCTATTCAAGTTAATAATAGTATAGATATAGATTGATTGATACCGCCACGAAATTTATTTCAGCAGCCGCCGAAGGCGCAACCTTGGCGTAAAAAGACGGACCAGCTGGTCGCCGCAGGCGGCTAGTTCAAAATAAAAGCAGCAAGTCACAAAAATCGCCATGGCTAAATCAAACCCTTTACGAAAATTGTGATGACAGAAGTGAACTTTTTTTGTGCAAAAGAATAATAATTGGACATTTTTAACATTAAAATGTTCATTACCTTTCATTTCCCTCCTTTTTATCATGATTGTATTCAAAATTTGCGGCAAGAAGTTCCAGATTGTTTCAAAAAGTAGAGGGCTCAACTTAAATGCGAGTTTTTGATTTTTTCCCCTCATTTTCCTCCTAAAACTAGGGGGTCGATTAATATGTGAGATCCACTTATTATGTGAGAAAATAAAATAATCATTTTCACTGTCATTTATTTGACCTGGCCTGATTGATTGCGACTCAGGGTTGCTTACTATAAATTGTATAAGTCTATGTTTTCCAGCCTGGTCAGTACTTTCAGAATTTAGTGATCAAACTCTACTTTTTGCAAAGCTATTAAAGGATTCCTTAAAAATAAAAGTGCTTATCTGTTCCCCCATAAATTTAAAAAGAATGCATGAAAGAGATTAATTGCCAACAGCACAGTTTAATTTTCTCCAACCTGATACTTTCTGCCTACTTCGTACAACCACTTCTCCCAAGTTGTACGGATTTTTGACCCGCCACTGTACTTTTAAACGATAACTCCTCAAATGATACATAAATATTGTTGTAGATAAATCATCTAGATTTCTAATGTCAAGTATTTAATTTTTTTTCACAATGAACTTATATGTTCATGGATTTTTTAATTTTTTATTGTGTGTAATGTAAATTTATTTTCTTGCTTTCTTTTCTTTTATTCCTTTATCTTATGTTATTTCAGGATAGATAATTTATCAAGAGATATGCTACGATACGACGAAAGATTTGAGCAGTTAAACTTAGACATCAAATGTGTTGCAAAAATTTTAAAAAGCTTTGTGATTAAAGAAAGAATGGCCCATGAAAATTCAAAATTCGATTCTGAAGAATCAAGAACAAAGCAGATTTTTAACCCTTCAGGAGAGTGTACTTTGGCTTCCAATTGTTCTGGTGGAAGTAAAACATTATCAGATGATTCTTTCGAAGTGATGGAAACAACTGAATTGTGTGAGGAAAGCACGATTGCATGTGAAAAGGTAATTAAGAATTTATACATTGTTGTTTAATAGTTGGTAATTTATTTTTCTTTCCTGGATAATATTAATTATAGGAATCTAATGTTAGATTAATAGATATTGAACTGAAGGCACATTTGTTGCATTTCTAATTTGCTAAACCAAATATTTAAGTAAGATAAGAAAAGTAGTATGAATCAAAATGATAACTTTTAGGTTACGTTTTCAAACATTAACCATTCTTTCTCTGTTAAATAATTTGAAATGAAAGTGACTAGAATGAGATTGAAAGCATGTGGTCTAAATTTAACTATTAACTTTTTTTCAGCATGAAAACTTGAAATCAATGAGAAGCCCACATATTCCTGATGTTTCGAAACCTTCTTTAAAGGTATCAGATTGGTTGCACCGAAATGATAACATTGGTGCAAAATGTATAGTAGTTACTTTTTCATGTAATGGTGAAAAATACATCGAAAAAGTAACGAAGAATAGCTCACATGTTCCGAATAGTAGGAAATCTTCTTTGGAGGTGTCCGATTGGTTGTATAAAAATGAAAGTATGGACACAAAATACAATACAAATTCTTGTTCATCCAATTTTACAGAACCTGATGATAAAGAAACCAAAATTGTAACTCCACTTATTCCTGATGTTTCAAAACCTTCTTTAAAGGTGTCCGATTGGTTGCATAAAAATAAAAGTATGGACACAAAATACAATACAAATTCTAGTTCATCCAATTTTACAGAACCCGACGACAAAGAAACCAAAATTGTAACTCCACTGCAGATGACTGTAGAAAGTGAACCAGTATTCCATACAGTTCCAAAGAATAAATATTTAGCTAATTTCCTCACTTGTCATGGACAAAAAGTACCGAAAAGTGTTCAATTTGTCGAAGATATTTCCACATTCCTAATAACTAAAAATGATTCATCTGAATCTTCTGCCATTAGAGATGATTTGAAAATATGGTTAAGCGACAACTCTAAAAGTGGAGGAGTTAAATCAATTAGTACCCAACCATTGAATGTCGGTAAAGAGCAGTCAAATACAGTACAGTCGCACCCAGTTAGTAGTGATTTGAAAACTTGGGTAAATAATATTGATTCCAAAGAGTTGGATACATCAGCTAATATTGTACTACGCAATACCAATTCAAGTCCTGCAAAGGTAGTAGAACAGTCATTTTCTTCATATTTTGTTAAAGACGACCATAAAGAGTGGCTATGTTCTGGAAAGTGCGTTTGAGATGGATATTTTTATTTTTATAGAAAATTAAATTATTTAATATAATACAAATTATGTCATTATACTTGTTTAATATTTATGCTTTAGATAAGCTTGTGTTAAAATGATAAGAACACAATAAATAAAATTCAAATGTATATGTATTCAGTGTATAAATCATTACAGCTGTTTTTAATACCTCTAAGAGCCTTTTCTTCTGTATAGTGAATTTAATCAGATGAGACAAATGTGTCACTCACTTACAATTCTCAATTACTAAATTAAATTAGTAAGCATGATTGAAAAGATCTTCAGTTGTCTTGAAACAACTGTATTCCCTTACGTTAATTTGAGTATTATTTTGCCTCCTAGGTCACACAAAAATTAAGTTTTTGATTTTATGTTTATGAACCTACAATGTTTGGTTGAATCAAAATAAAAGGGGTGTATTTAAGAACATTATGAACATTTTGCAGAACAATTTCTTTAGAATTGTGTAAAACCAAAAATTAACTATTCAAAAAATCAAATGGATGTTTGACATTGGGAAATAACAGTAAAAATTAATAGTTCTTAAAAAGAATAAAAATCGTTAAACGTTATGATGATGCAAAATTTAATAGCTTTTCGTTACATCATGATGTTTGCTCACAACGGTGCAGATAGGATTCTTTTGTCTCAGATACTGAAGTGGTCATAAATGTCAACCTATCCATCTGACTGTTGCTTGTGCTGGTGAACATATAAAATGTAGGAAGAATTAAAATTTTTCCACTTTAGAGGTCTTTTGCATTGATAGACTTTCAAAAATGTACACTCATCTCAATTTTACTTTATTACAAACTTTACACCAGCATAAAATTATTTCTTTAAGGCTCACTTAGTTCAAAATGAACATCATTCTGTAATTATCTAGTACACTTTTCAGTTTTATTTCTAACCGGGCTTCTTCCTATTGACTGACCATGGTACTCTCCTACATAAAATGTTGTTTTAAAACTATTTCTTTTTTATCCAGCATTCGAATTAAAATAGCTTTTTACAAAGCATGAAAGAGAGTTAACTTAAAAATTAGCAACATTGCATCAAAAATAGAGAAAAAGATAGCTACCATAAGACTTGACTAACTACAAAAAGTACATCTGAAAATGCAAAATTTCTCTTGTTGTGCATCAAACGTGTACTTTGCTGAACATGTGGATTACTTAAAATGTATTTTTAAAAAATACTTTCCTTCAATTTTCATACACTGAATCAATGTAAAACTTACAAATTACCAAATATTGTAATATACCAAAGAAATTGGAGCTAAAAGCATTACTTTCAAATTATGCGCATGAATAATAAAATAGTATGCATTTTTTAGCTTTATAGTGACCGAGAAATTAAAATAGAAATTTTTCGACTTGTCTTGATTGGGAAATTATGATCAATTGTCTTCAGCTCTTAAAACTCTCCAAAAATAAGTGTAAAACCTTGAATTATTTTCAACATAAATAAATGTTGACAAATACATGAGGCAATGATAAGCAAAGGGATGTAAGTGGACATTTTTAAGTTAAGCACGTTTTAAGTTCGTCCCAGGTAGGCTTTCGTTGAAAAGTTTTTAAAAATCAAACTGTATAGCAGCACCTACCACGGCGTCTAGTACTATCTCTTTCCCCAAAACAGAGGATTGGTTCACCTATTTGTGTACTGGTTACTCCAAATTTTTAATCTTAGCACTTACATCCCTTTGCTTTTCATTGCCTCATATATAAGTATATATTAGATATTAGAGACGTACCAAGTAGCACTTTGGCCGAGTACCGAGTACTCGGCCTTTTATTACTCTGCCGAGTACCGTGTTACTGAGTACTCGGCAGAGTTCCAAGTACCAATTATGTTTTAAGAAGAACCACAGACACACATGTGATGAATTTTGAACTTATTGGAATAGTAGTATAAACCTCCTTGTCCATATAATAGTTTTTAAATCTAAATTACTGCTGAAATTTAATTACGCATTATATATATACAATTTTGTTTGTGTCAAATTTTACAAAAAAATAATTTTTTAAATTAAAAATAAATAAATAAAAGGTATGATTAATCAAGTTGGAATTAAAACAAATTACAGTAAAATCCCTCTAATGCGGACACTAACAGGACAAATTTTTTTCTGCAATATAGAGGTGTCCGCAGGACAGGGGTTTAATAATGTTATTTGCATTGGAACTGGGGAATTAAAAATTGTCCGCATAAGAGGGGTGTCCGTTAGGAGGGGTTTCACTGTATACCAATCAATTATAGTTCTAATCTGCCAAACAAATATTTTTTAAAAGCAGATAAAACAAATGTGCAGGAACATTCCAGACACGTGTTTCTGCCCCCCCCCCCCCCCCCCGTTACAAGGAACGTCTTTTTCAGTGCATAACATGTAAGCTAAAGAATGTAAAGACATTCAACAAAAAAATACGACTTTTGTTGGATGCCTTTAAATCTACGAGCCCCCATTTTGTGCAATGAAAAAGGAATTCCTTGTAATGCCAAAACACGTGTATGCAGAGTTCCTGCACTGTACTCTTAAGGTTGTTTTATTTTTTAAGCAAAGGTATTTTTACATTTTTTATAACTAATTTTTGTTTGTAGCAAAAATCCATTTTTAATATAAAAATTCCATATTTTCTATACTTACATTTTTTGCGTAATTTTTAATAAATAAGTTTTATCAACTTTGGGGACATAAAAATAAAGATTTATTCCATTGAAGCATTACAAACTTAATTATTCTCAAAATTTAAATTTGACTTATAAATTTTAATTGTAAATGATTGCAGAATATAATGCTTGCTCTTTTTTTATAAATTTTAGTATCTGTCTTGGACAATATTCAATTTTTTGCAACTACTCGGTATTGGCCGAGTACCGAGTAGTTACCGAGTACTCGGTACGTCTCTAGTATATATTGAGAAAAAATCTTTAATATCACTTTATTATGCCCTCATATGTCACTGGTGAATTGAATAATGAAAGTTATAAATTATTTTTTATGCTAAAAAATTCTAACTAAATTCCAAATAACTGTTACCGTGCAATAATATACATGTATGAATTCGACTGATCAAAAATGAAGTACAATTATTTTTATGAATGTATGTAAGATAATCAAGTTAAAATTATGACCTTTGATGTATTTGTAGAATTTTTATTTGAATTAGATGACATATTTAGTTTTTGTATCCTGAATAAAAGAAATTTACTAATATATGTTTCATTTAATGAATAAATAGAATATATGTAACAATAAATGAAACTTGTCAGCCATTCACTTTGTTCCTAGCTACCAACTCTGAAAACAAAAATATCGAGAAAGATGAGGAATATTAAACAAAAGATACCAGTTGGATCTCAGTTATCGAAATTTCAGTTTAGTACCACAACTTCCTTAATACATCATTAAACCTCATAAGCAAGGTATAATTTTTTAGGCCTTCTCTTCACAAGCTTTTCCGGATCTCTGAGGTTCCACTGAATTGCAATTTCAAAACATAAAAGTAAATATAATCAAATCTCATTACAGCAAAATGCACAGAACCATAATTATTTTATGTTGATTGGACTAATCTTATCTGAGCAATTACTATGTGATTGTTAACTTATGGGACCAAACAAGCATTTCACTTAAAGCAATATTTCGTTTTAAGTGATTTCTCGTTAACAAAGTTCGACTGTAGTTGAAATCCTTACGCTATGCAAATATGTTTTAAAATAAATAATTTCCTGAAGGATGCTCAGAAAGTCAAACAAAATCTTTATACATCTAGTTTATTTCAAATTCACATAATTACAAAATTACATACAAATTCATAAATACAAGAGCAATATTATGCTACCTAGTTCATCTTTGGCATTTCATAAAAAGCTCTGGTTATCTTGGATATCTGATAAGCATAAACATAAACCCTACAAGGGGTTCAGGAATGATTACAGCTGAGCTAGATACAATTAATATGTTACTACTAAATAAAACAGCATTTAAGGAGCGAATATTGTCGATTCTTATGAAAATATTCAAGTAAAAACTCAATTATGCTGCATGTGAAAAATATTTTCTTGAAATATACTTTATCATTTTTCAATAGAGAAAATACTATGAAAACCTGTAATTATGATAGGTATTAAATAGAAAACATGAAGTATTTATATTATGAGAGTAGGTACATATATAGTTTTCAAAATACATATTTTAATATGATTGTTAATTAAATTTTATTAAAGTAATCTTCTAAAAAAATTATTCCTTTGTGAACCATCTGTTTGGTTCTATATTCCACCCATTTAAAACACATCTTTGCCTACGCAATTTCTTAATTGTGAAACCTTAAAAAATAGTTTATAGTGTGAAGATATTTTAATTCACATCATTGAAAGGTTGTTTTATTCCAGCTTTGCATTATTTTTTAGACTTACTTCAATAGATTTTGATCTTCTGTGTTTAACATTCATAAAATTGAAAAAAAAAATCATTTTTGAAGAGTTTAAGACATGTGTTAAAAAATAAAATTCTGTTGTTAACTTATAATTCTTTTACTAATTAAATGTCAAATGTATTATAATATGCCTATGTTTATACTTACACATTGTTTCAGAAAAAAAAAATGGTGGGGTTTTAAAAGGCTACAAATTTGAGAACAGCTCTCTGATGGAGCTTGAATGAAAACACAAGTTCTGAAGTTTAAATTTGCTGTGTTATCGTTTGTGTCGCCCTTGTGTTTTATTATTCTGTTAGTCAAAACGATCATCAAGACAGAGGTGATTCAGCACTTTGTGATTGGCCCTCCTCAGTCACCAAACCTAACACCACGTGATTTTTCTTGTGGGAATATATAGAGATTCCCATTTAACCTGCTAACAAGGGCGCCCATATACGGGGCAAGGGGGGAGGGGGCTCGAGCCCCCCCCCCCCCTAGAAATTAGAATCTCCTTGCTTTTAGTACTTTTTTCTTTGCAAAAATGTAAATACATTTGTTCTCCAGCCATTAATGAATAAGTAATTAAAAATGTCAAATTTTAATGAATCTAATCTGTCCTGAAATCTGTTTCCATGGGGAAAATATCCTGCTAAAACATGGTTAAAATATCTGAGCCCCCCCCCCCCCTTACAGTTTTGCATATGGGCGCCCATGCCTGCTAAACTTGATTTTTTAAAAAAAATTGGATCACTGCAGCAATTGCTTCTGTAACCTGGGCTAGCTACAACTTGAATAGCAGAAGTTTGAGGTGCAGGCATGATATTGTTCAGGACTAAGGAGGAGAGGCATGTAGAACATCTGTAGGATGATTTAAATATGCAAAAAAAGAAAAAAAATAATCTGGTTTTGTACCGATTTTAGAAGTTTTAAACAACCACCATTCCTTTTGAATCACCCTGCATAACAGTTCTTAAAAATAATATGCTACATTTCTGGGTCAGGTATTTCTATTCCCTTTTGATTTTCATTGCATGATTTTCTTAATTTGTATGTTAATTAGGATAGTAAGGTTCTTATGGAAAAATTTGAGACATTCTTGAAATTTAGTACTTTTTATGCTTAAGTGCAGCACTTTTGTGTGTTATGCCATGTGACTGTTTCTCCTCAAATATAAATACTTCATGCTTTCTAGAAATGAAAAGATTACAGATAGTATGTGGAAAAAAATCTTAGCACCATAAAACTTTGAATAAAAAATATTTACAAACACTGATATGTTTTGAAACATAACATAAACAATAAGAAAATGGGTTTTATTCCCCCATTTAAATCTCCTTAAGTTATAGAAGATCTAAATTTACCAAAATAAAAGATACATTTGTTAAATATTTTATTTGCATTTATAATTTGCATGTATTTTTTCTCGTTTCAGTTAAACTTGAAGTTGAAGTATTTTAATGTAAATTCATCACGTGATCTAATGACGTGGTATGCGTCCTTTAAAATAGGCTGAATGCCGGTTTAGTTTTCTTCTTGACTCTTGAATTAATCGATGCTGTATCTTGATGGCAGTCACCCTTAACGTGACTGAATTACCTCTATTAAAGATGTTAAATACTATATACGTGTACATATGTAAATAAACGTTTTTATGTTTAAAATAATGAGTCATGAATATATTGCTAGCATTTAACTTAACTTGAATACAGAGGAAAATATCTTGACTAATGAGACCAAACTTGGCGTACTTGGAAATTTCAACTTGATACATTATATTTATTATTCTGGTGCCGAAACCCACGGTTTGGACTTGAAATAAAGGTAAGCTGTACCTTTTTCTTTATTGCTAACTCTTGAACTATGCAAAATTAAGAATTAAGTTTTGAAGCAACTTTGGCTATAAATATGACGTGTTAAAGAAAAGTTAAATATGGATGCTATAGAAAAACTAAAAAATAAAAGAGCAAACTGTGCGAACTGCAGTAACTAAATTAATTGCAAAATCTGAGAAGTTACTGAAAGACATCGCTGAAGTTGCGGATTTTGATTCGATAAGCGAATCACTGGATATCTTAATTGAAAAAGAAAAGCTATTAAAAGAATTAGATTCCGCAATAGATGATCTAATTACTGATAAAGCAGAGTATGAAAAAGAAATAACCAATGTTGAAGATTATTCTGACAAAATCTTAAGTCCTAAAATTTAAGCTTAAGAATACACTGAGAAAACGTAACGTAAATGAAGACCTTAAAGTAGAAAATGTCATTAATGAATCAGTGTTAGAAAATAAAAGATTTTCAGCAGTAAAACTGCCTAAGTTACAAATAGAAAAATTTAGTGGAGATTCGAGCCAGTTTCTTGAGTTTTTTAATACATTTTCCAATGCCATTGATTCAAACGAATCTTTAACTGAAATCGAGAAGTTTCAGTATTTAAAATCATTGCTATCAGGACCTGCATATAATGTTGTTGCGGGATTTCAACTAAATGATAAAAATTATAAAGTGTGTTTAAAATTGCTTCAAGAACGGTACGGAAGACGCGAAAACATTATCAGTTGCCATATGAACAAAATTCTTAATCTTGAAGGGGTGAAATCTGCTAATAATGTTAAAGGTTTAAGAAAACTTTATGATAGTGTAGAAGTGAGTGTCAGAAATCTTGAAGCAATGGGTGTTACGTCGGGCTCATACGGACATTTGTTATTGCCTATTTTGCTAAAACTGTTGCCGGAAAATTTAATTCTAGATTTTCATAGAAAACGGGACCCAGATAAAGATACAGAAGTTACAGAGTTAATCACGTTTATTAAAGATGAACTACGATGTCGCGAAGCTACTAGTATAATAAACAACTCGTCAAACGAAAATTCTCAAAACAAGCATACTAATTTCTCTCAAAGTAAGCGTATGCCTTCGGCTGCTGCATTAAATACAACGGTAAAGCAATTCTGCATATTTTGCAAAGCTTCCGAACACACAGGAATAAATTGCACAAAATTCTCTGATGAACAAAAAAGATATAAATTAAAAAAAGAAGGACGTTGCTATAAGTGTTTTTTAAAATCTCATTTGTCATCAAATTGCAAATCAAAGCTTATTCCTTGTTCAAAATGTGAAAGTCGTGATCATAATTATTTATTTTGCTTTAAAGAAATTAAAGAACAAAATCTTGAGAAAGATAAAATTGGTGCAATTGTGTCTATGATGTCGGAGCAAAGAGTTAAACAGAATAAATCTACGCTTTTACAAACTCTTTGTGTTTCTGTCTCTACTGGAAATAGATGCATTCTAGCGAGGGTTCTTTGCGATAGCGGGTCTGAAAGGTGTTTCGTGAAAAGTTCCTTAGTGAAAGAACTTAAATTGAAATCTATTAGGAAAGAAAACTTGTTGATTTACCCTTTTGGGCAAAGACAACCTTATGAATCTTGTTATGATGTGGTTGTTCTTGAACTTAATAGTATTGTACAACCATGCAATTCTATTAAAATAGAAGCTCTTGTAGTACCTGAAATTACCGGGGCAAAAGTAAAACCTGTAGCATTTGAAATTATAGAAACCATGAGAAAAAGCGGATATACGCCATCAGATGTAGGTCTTGAATCTGAAATAAATGTATTATTAGGCTCTGATTTCTTATGGAAAATTCAAAAGGGAATTGTCGAAAATTTCACAAAAGAATTGTATGTAGTGGAAACTATATTTGGTCATACAGTGCAGGGAAGAACTGATTCAAATAAGAGGGACGTGAATTGTTTAAGGGTTTCAGTTGGAAATATAAACACCCAGCTAAAATCATTTTGGGATTTGGAATCTCTTGGTATTATTGAAAAAAATGAAGGTAACACTGCTAATCTTGATGCAGTAAAAGAATTTCAAGCAAATTTGAAATTTGTAAACGGTCGTTATGAAGCACGTTTATTATGGAAGGATTATCGTGAGTTACTTGGAAATAATTTGGAAGTTGCCAAAGTAAGGTTTTCTAATTTAGAAAACAAACTCTTGAAAAACAATTCATTGTTTGAGGATTATAACTCTTATTTTACGGGATCAATTTGATCAAGGTATAATACAACTTTGTCCTGAGGAATTTGTTAATAATGACTGTTATTACATGCCGCATAGACCTGTAATTCGTGAAGATAAAACTACTACAAAAACGCGTATTGTTTTTGATGCGTCATCCAAACAAGCTGGATATTTATCTCTAAATGAATGTCTAAGTCCCGGTTCAAATTTAAACCCAACTGTATTAGACATAATTTTAAAGTTTCGTGAGCATAAAATTGCCTTTTCTGCCGATATTGAAAAGGCTTTTCTTCAAATTTCTATCTCTGAAGAAGATCGCAACTATTTAAGATTTCTATACTATAATAATTTTGATATTCATGAAAATATAGTTCCTTACAATATGGCGAGATGTCCTTTCGGCGTAACTTGCAGTCCTTTTATTCTCTCTTGTACGGTGAAATATCATATAAATAAATACAAAATATCTCATGAGAAAACAGTTGACATGTTAAACTCGTCACTATTTGTAGATGATTTATTTTTTGGGGCAAATACTACTGAAGAAGCTTTTAAGTTGTCGGTAGAAGCTGTTGAAATCATGAACAAAGGGGGAATGAACTTAAGAAAATTTGAAACTAATTCAGAAGAACTTAGAGCTAAGTGGAATGAGCAAGACTGTATTGATAACTTTAATTCTGATAATACTTCACTGAAAGTACTAGGGTTGATCTGGAATAGCGATAATGACACTTTTAGATTAGATTTTCGTAATTTGTTATCAAAAGTAAATGATAACTGTACTAAACGAAATGTCCTTAGAATTGTAGCTATGATTTTTGATCCAGTTGGATTCATAGCACCTTTTGTCATTCGTATAAAATGTTTCTTACAACAATTATGGATAGCGGGACTGGATTGGGATGAAAACTTTTCTGGCGAGCTTCAAACTAACTGGAAAATTTGGCTTTCAGAAATTGAAGACCTAACTCAATTGACAATTTCGAGGCATTACTTTAATTCTTTAGTAATCACGGGAGAAACTGTTATTCAATTGCATGTGTTTAGTGATGCAAATCCAAAGGCGTATGGTGCAGTAGCATATTTGCGGTATCAAACATCGCATGATAGTTTCAAAACCAATTTTGTCCTGGCTAAATCGAGGGTTGCACCTCTAAAGAAAATTTCGCTACCACGACTTGAACTAATGGGGGCACTCATTGGTGCAAGAATTGCAGATTATATTAAAAAATTTTTATTAGTGTCGAATATTTTTTATTGGACTGATTCAGAAATTGTTCTTCATTGGATAAAGGGCTCAAAAGAAAAATGGAAACAATTTGTATCTAACCGTATTGCGGAAATACATGGTCTATCAGATCCTAATTCCAGGGCTCCCAACACATTTTAGCTTCATAAAAGGGTAAAAGAGGACCATTTTCAATCAAAAAGGGGACTAAAGAGGACCAGTTAGGATCAAAAAGAGGACCTTGGGAGGACCACTCATAGTTAAAACCATGAAGCACCAAAAGGCAAATTAGTTGCCAGCTGCTAAATTTGTGAAGATAATTCGTTAATTAACTATAATCACGAGAGATACAATTCTTTTATCACCAGTGAAACTAATTTTTTTTATCCATTGATAAAAGTGCATAACATTGGGGGGGGGGGGGCACTTAGTTTAGTACTTAAGGCAGCCTCTTTAGAACTAAATAGGCATAATGATACATTTTGACGTCTCACTGAAGGATAGGTGAAGTTGCACTTCATCTTTATTTAGTTTAAAATTATTTTTATGTTTTTCTGTCTTTTAAGGCTTTTTAATATAGCGTTATCATACACCAAACAAAAAAAAAAAAAACTTTATTCTCTTGTTGTTTTTCCCCCAGTCTCTAATTTTGTTCCCATCTTCATCAGTTTCACCTAACTATTTGCTGAGAAATTTGCACTTCCTCATGACTCACACTGAAACCTAAAAAATATTGTTTTGATTTTCAACAAAGCTACAACTGAGTTTATACTAAAATTATTTAATATTTGAATTTTAAATTTAATCTCTTTATCACACGGTTCATACCCTTTAGGGAGAAAAAAAATTTAAGCACTTTTCAAGTGTAAAAAAATGTTTTTCAAGGTACTACCCTAAATTCGCACTATAAATATTACATGCAGATTTCATTTAATGCTAACATATAAATAAAAGAGACACTTTAATAAAAGATTTACTGTATTGAAAGTTTTCCTAAAAATGTCTGAAATGCTTAATCACAAAGAGAAGCAGATCAACTTAGATTTAAAAAAAAACTCAGGTTGCAAAACTAGAAATTTGAATTAAAAAAAAAAATATTAATTTTTTAGTTATTTAAATAAAAATTAAAACGAGTTAATCTAATGCAGCATGTCAAAACAACTTCAAATTGCCAAAAATATAAAAATATTTATTAGATGCAAAACGATTGATAAGCAAATTTTTACGAACCAAGTTCAATTTTTGCATACTTTCCATAAAATATTTTTATTTATTTTCTACTAAATTCAACACAAAACATGCTAATCTTAGATAGCATTTGGGAAAATAACATTCGATTGGGCAAAATATTTTAATATTTTTATGATGCAAAAAGATTGAAATTTCAAACACTAAAACCCATTTTCCGCGAAGTCCAAGTAAGTTCAATGTTGACACGATTTCCAAAATAATTACTTCGTTAATTATTGAAATTAAGTGAAAAATAAGTTAATCTAAAGTAGTATATGTCAAAATAACTTCCCATTGTCATAAACATCAAAATATTTACAAGATGCATGCAAAAGGATTGAAATTTCAAACGCGAGAAGCAGTTTTCCACGAAGTCCGAGTAAGTTCAATGTTGTCATGGTTTCCAAACTAATTCCTTCGTTAATTATTGAAATTAAACGAAAAATAAGCTAATCTAAAGTAGTATATGTCAAAATAACTGCCTGCTGTCAAAAACATCAAAATATTTACAAGATGCAAAAGGATTGAAATTTCAAACGCGAGGAGCAGTTTTCTGCGAAGTCAAATTAAGTTTAATGTTGTCATGGTTTCCAAACTAATTTCTTCGTTAATTGTTGAAATAAAACGAAAAATAAACTAATCTAAAGTAGTATATGTCAAAATAACTTCCTACTGTTAAAAAAATCAAAATATTTATAAGATGCAAAAGGATTGAAATTTCAAACGCGAGAAGCAGTTTTCCGCAAAGTTTGAGTAAGTTCAATGTTGTCATGGTTTCCAAACTAATTCCTTCGTTAATTATTGAAATTAAACGAAAAATAAGCTAATCTAAGGTAGCACATGTCAAAATAACTTCCGATTGTAAAAAACATCAAAATATTTACAAGATGCAAAAGGATTGAAACCTCAAACACGAAAGCAATTTTTCGCGATACTGCATATCGAACCTATATTCAGAAAATTGCACTGATGAAATATTTTTAAAAGAATTACAAGCAATCTAAAGTATGCTATAGATTGCTTGTAATGATTTTCGAAAGAATCAAGCAATAAAGAAACTTTTCATACTTTTTCAAGGCTTTCAAGCACTTGGGAAAAAAACTTTATATTTTTCAGGAACTTTACAAGGTTTTCAAGGGCGTAAAATTTACGAACATATGCGCCTGTAAAAAAAATGGCGCATGCGCCACGAGATTACTTCCGAATTTATTTGCAAAAGAGGTGGTTCATAGCAGCGTTACTATTACAGTCAACGCACGACGCAACAGTCTCAAGAGCTTGGGATCCAATGAAAACTTTGAGATGAATATTCGAGTTATCGAGATCCGAGATCGGAAAGTTCATTCGTTATTGCAAACGTGAGGATGCAATTCCGAGAAATATCGGTAGCACCCTGCTCCGCGATTCGACGTCATAACTCTTCCCCCAAACCTCTTTTTTATGGATTTCCATGCTGCAGCGGTTGAAGGAGTAATGACGTCAATCTGAAGCGAAATAATACGGGAAAGTCAGGATAAGGCGCCGCGGCCGCGTGTTTGGGTGTACAGTTATCTTTGAACACAATGGAAACTTTTAAAATCCGATTTTTAAGTAAAAACAATTTAAAAGCGGACTAATCGGACCAAAATGTTAAAAAGCGGTCTAAAGCGGACTTAACCTTAAAAAACGGACTTTGGCGGGAAAAGCGGACCATTTGGGAGCCCTGTAATTCATGGGGACATTGCGAATCCAAAATTAACCCCTCCGATCTAATTACAAGAGGTTGCTCAGCAAAAACCTTAATAAGTTCTAAACTATGGTGGAACGGACCAGAACTCCTATCCCTACCTGAAGAGCAGTGGAAAAGTGCTAAAAAACGCGCAAAACAAATTGACGTTTCTGACGAACTTTCTCGAAAATCAACATACATTTTGTCTTGCGTACTAAAGGAAAATGATGTTCCAATTATCAACATAGCTAAATACAGTTCTTTAACAAAACTTTATCGTGTAACTGCATGGATCTTCAGATTCATTTATAACAGTAGAGTAAAATTTGAGGAAAGAAATCGCGAAGAACTTTCAGCTGATGAAATAAAACGCGCAGAAATTTTCTGGGTGAAAACAGTTCAAAGTGAAAGTTTTCATGATGTTATAAAGTGCTTGAAAGCGAAAAAGAAGATTCCCAAGGAATCTAACATTTTTCAGCTAAATCCTGTATTGTCAGAAGAAGGTGTACTTTTAGTACGGGGAAGATTGCAAAAATCTAATTTAACTTTTCATGGGAGACATCCTATTATAATTCCTGATAAGCATTATTTCACAAACTTGGTCATAAAAGACTCTCACGAACGTGTTTTGCATGCAGGAGTGGCCGACACTTTAGTACAAACTCGGGAAAAGTTTTGGATTCTAAGGGGAAGACAATGTGTAAAATCAGTTCTTAATAATTGTTATATTTGCAAGAAATTTAATGTTCGTCCTGCGCAACAAGTAATTGCACCTCTTCCCGGCGACCGAATCAACGAATCGCCTCCCTTTTCGGTCACAGGACTTGATTTCGCTGGACCCCTTTACGTTAAAGGCAGTGAAAATAGGCATTATATTTTATTATTTACCTGCTCAATTACTAGAGCAATTCATTTGGAGCTTGTCAAGGATATGACAACTGCTGAATTTTTATTGGCTTTTCGCAGGTTTATTTCTCGAAGAGGTTTGTGTGCTATAATATATTCCGATAATGCAAAAAGTTTCAAAAGAGCTGAAATTGAGTTGAAGGAAATGTGGAAGGCAATCCATCATCCAGAAGTTAAAAAATTTTACTCCACTCTTGGAATTACTTGGAAATATATCGCTGAACGTGCAGCATGGTGGGGTGGGTTTTACGAAAGAATGGTTCGCTCGGTTAAAACCAGCCTACGTAAAAGCATTGGAAGATCATCTTTAACTCTGAGTGAGTTAGAAACTCTTCTTGTAGAAGTTGAGGCCATGATCAATTCTCGACCTTTAACCTATGTTTATTCAGAGTTTGAAGAACCATCGCCCCTTACGCCTGCCCACTTTTTGATTGGAAAACGAGCCATGTGTTTACCTGTAATTAAAATTAATGATTTAAATTTGCCTGGAACTAAGGAAATTTTACTCAAACGTTTACGCTTGCGCGAAACAATATTGAACCACTTCTGGAAACGTTGGATAAACGAATACCTTCTGAATTTAAGGTCAGCACATCACACAAACCAAATCAGAAGTCATGATATCAAGGTAAACGATGTGGTGCTAATTCATGATGAGTATCTGCCAAGAACTTTTTGGAAAATGGGAAAAGTTCTTGAAACATTTCTAGGAAGAGATGAGAAAATTCGATCCTGCAAAATACAAACTGGAAATGCCACATTAAGAAGACCTGTTCAACTTCTCTATAATCTTGAGATAAGAGACTTGAAGAATTAGTGAACTTTTTGTGGACTAAAAAAAAAACTCTTGGTTTAATGTTTAAAGTTATACATGACTAATATGTGATATTTTTCTATTTTCAGAGGAAGTTCCTGTTTACTTAGGACAATTTGGAAGTCTTGATTTAAATTATCTTGTTGAAGATATTACAAGAAATTTAATTTAATGTTCTACTTGATTTTGTTAAATATATTTTTTGATGAACAACTGTTCATCTGGGGGGAGTTAAATATTTTATTTGCATTTATAATTTGCATGTATTTTTTCTCGTTTCAGTTAAACTTGAAGTTGAAGTATTTTAATGTAAATTCATCACGTGATCTAATGACGTGGTATGCGTCCTTTAAAATAGGCTGAATGCCGGTTTAGTTTTCTTCTTGACTCTTGAATTAATCGATGCTGTATCTTGATGGCAGTCACCCTTAACGTGACTGAATTACCTCTATAAAGATGTTAAATACTATATACGTGTACATATGTAAATAAACGTTTTTATGTTTAAAATAATGAGTCATGAATATATTGCTAGCATTTAACTTAACTTGAATACAGAGGAAAATATCTTGACTAATGAGACCAAACTTGGCGTACTTGGAAATTTCAACTTGATACATTATATTTATTAACATTAAAATACTGACAAAAAGGAATTCTGTGTCATATATGCAATAATTTAATTAAAAAGTTACCTAAAATAACCAGGGTAGCTTCAACTTTAAGCTTGGTACTACTTCAATATATTATAAAATTAAATAAAGGAATATCAATATAATTTTATTTCTATTAAAATTAAAACAAATGCATTTGGTACCAAAATTTTGGAAAAATAGCTGCACCTGTAGGTTATTGTAAATATTGAACTTTATGTTGAATGAATTATGAAGAACTATTCACAAATTGAAAGAGATAAAAAAATAAACAGCAAGATTCTTCAGTAAAATACTTAAAGGCTAAGAAAATTTTCCTTAAAATAATTTTTAAAAAAAAGGTGTTTTGAGTTTCTTTCACCCAAGAGCAACTAATCCAACACCAATGTTTTCAGAATTTATTAACCATTTGAATCTGAAGTGGTACAGCATTTGTACCAGAAGCGCTTTTAGTGCAAATGCTGTACCACCTCTGTCTCAAACGCTTAAGTGTGTGTGAACAGCCAATATCCACAAAGATCAGTAGAGCTAGGTAAAAGCCAAAAGCACCACTCTTATTAAATGTAAGTGAAATTTGGAAGAGGTCCTTGGCAGCTTTATCGTATAAGAATACTAAAAAGAAAAAGACAGTTTGAGTTATATCTGGTGCAAATACAATTCTTCCTGAAATTTTTTATTTGAAAAGATCAGTCAATCTGTAATTCGGACTAAAGCTAGCTCACAATCGCTCTAGTAGATAAAGGTTTATTTCTTAATGAAATGTGTTACGTTACTTATAAGCAAAAATTCAAAAAACAAAACAAAAAAAAAATTTAATTTTAGTCTCAAATTAAAAGCCAAACTTTTCGAGTTACAGATTGTAGATCAGAGAGAGCATTGCAGTGAATCTAATGTGGGAGAAGGAAATAAAAATCCCATTGATTTTTCTATCCCATAATTTAGTACCAATAAAGAAAAATTATCTTGTACAATAATTTCATTTTGTAATTAAGGGAAAACAGAAACTTTTCACTTAGGGTTTATTTAGTAGAAATATTATAGAAACACTTTATAAATAAGTTTAAAGCAGTTTTGGATCTGAAGGATTACAGCTTAGAACAAGTGTTCATTCAAAAAGCTCAAACCTATTAAATTTCAATAGTAAATAGAAATATGATTTCATAACATCTTTTATGCAGATAAAACTGAACACATACAGAGTTCCTTCATGCATTCAACCAAAGAAAAAAAAACGAGTACTGGCTTTTAATCCTTTTTTAAAAGCAGATCCTAATCCAAACTTAGATTGTGCTCAATAATATTCAACATAAATATACAATAAAGCAATGAAATTGAAATTCAAAGAATTAAACTTAAAAAAAAATTTAATAGATAAGAAATCAGTTTTAATTTCGTAAATCTGAAGTTAATTATTATTTTGAATGAATTAACCTGATACAAAACGGATGGATTGTTTTCATAAAAAGATCTGCAAGGAAATTTTTGAGAAGCAATAAATTTGTTAGATATGTCATCTTAAAATCAGGTTAAACCGAACAAAATGATGACTTCATTTTGAAGAATTTAAAATAAGAATAACAAACTACTAGCATTCTTTAACAATCTAAAATCACCATCCATTTATAAAACTATATGACTAGAATCAAAATTAAGTCTTTTAAAAACTTTTTTTTTAATGACATGATGAAGTTGGTATAAATAGAACCACCAAAAGCAATTATTCAATAATAAATTATTACAGATGAACTTTGATTACCCAACTGACAAAGCATCACAAGCAAATTGAAATTTTGGAAAAATTAAATGTACATCAATTTTTTAGCTAAGCGGCAGTTTCACCAAACATAATTACTACAGTAGCTTTTACTCTGATTTATGGTCTTATTACACTGTGCAACCATCTGCAACTTTTTCCTACAGCTCAATGTATTTCTATGGGGAAAAATTGCTCAGTGTTGCCAACAATTGCATGAAATGGTTGCACCTAGTTGCAAGTTTTATCCAATGAGACTTCACCAGATTGCATGACGCCAATGACCTCAACTATACCTATGTATACTCAGTGACATCAACCAATACTTGTGGTAGATATGTGAGAGGGCGGAGAAAGTTGCACTGTGTAATAAGACTATTATACTGCTCACGAGAATGTTTCTACACAAATGGAAAAAAAATTTAAACTGTAATCAAATCAATTATAAAAATGTTTAGTTTGTGAGACAAGTGGAACTTTGGGAATACAAAAGCAGTGATGGAATTATACCTGGTTTCACAAAGCAGGGTTGCACCTCAATTCTGGGGGGAAGAATCCCTGTGTTTTCCCTGTATGAATATGCAGTACTACAAACAAGCGAACATTGATATTTGGAACAGAACATTAATATCCTGATACTTTCCTGCACTTCCGAATTCCCCGTTTTTTTTTGTTTTCCATTTTTGAATTCCCTGTATTTTTTCTGTCTCTTCAAGTTTCCCTGTGGTGTGGCAACCCTGCTTAGGAAGATTAATAGTTCAATAATAGTTAAAACACAGTAAATTTATTTATTTTTAAGTCGGTAATACAAACCAGTTTTTTTTTTTTTTTTTTTAATTTTTCCCACATGTAGCAGAGAGGGTAAAAAACTACTACGAAAAACAATAACAAATAACATGACGGATAGAGTTTTACAATGTCAGTTAATCAAGGTTCAACTGTATTTTTGAGTGATAAACGGTTGAAGGAACAATTCAGAAAACATATAGAATAAAAGTCTGTACTGTTAGTCGGTGCTGCAATTCGGGAGAAAAAAAAATTGGGGGAACTTACCAAAAGAAGGTTGATTTAAAACTCGTTTGCATTATTTTTTCAATTAAAAATCAGATATTTTGGTGACTGGCATTACCCCCTCCCTCCCCGCACAACTACAGCACTGCTATTACTGCCTTAGCTATATCTTTGGAACGCTACAGTCCTTGGTTTCGGCTTTTTTCAAAATGGTTTTATTGAAGCCCTGGATAGAATTTAGAAGAGCAGCTCTACCGCTTGAATTAGTACCATTACTTGATGCAGGAGGTGGAGGAGGAGGGGGCGGTGGTGACATAAGGGGTGCTTGTGGAAGAGGAGGTGGTGGTGGTGGAACAGGAGCCTGCAGATTCTGTTGGCTCATTTTATTTGATGCATCTGTGGAGTCAGAATTCAACACAATAGAAGGTGATGAGGGATTATCAGTCACTGTATCTGAAACAAATATAATAACTTTCATTTTACAATGAATCAATCGTATTTGTCATCTAAGTTAAAAGGAAAATTGACTTAGAAAGTTTTGCATCAAGTGATATATATCATATTTATTGTGACAGGGGAAAAGGAAAAAAAAAATTGATTTACATGCTTCAATCAATAATTATTACATAATTGCAAGGCTGCTGAGAGCCAAGGCCGGTCCTTAGTCAGATTGGTTGCCGGGCCCCTTTCTCCCCTTAAATCAGGGGCTGATAGTGGACTCGAGTAAAATTTTCTGAAGAGTGAAATTTTCAGAAACTATGAGGAAGCTCAACACCCCCCCCCCCTGTAAAAACTCTTCAAATTTACATACAAAAATCATTGAAAACTAATTTTTTTTTAAATAATTTTTTAGTTAGAATGTGTTGTCAGCCTAAACTTTCGGATCACAAACACCCCTGCCTTAAATCTTACAAAACTTATTGCTCCGATTTTGAAAATCTAAGTTGCAAAGAAAGAAAAAAGTAAAAACAGTAGCAATTACATTATGGATTCAAAAATTTATCCATAATTTTTAGTACATTAAAGCTTTGATGTGAGGCCTTGAATGCACGCAGCTTAGAAAAAAAAATAACTCAATCTATAAAAAGATGTGGAGCAATTCCAAAAAAAGACAGAATTATTTTTTAATAATTAGTGAACTTTTATTGAAGACAATGCTTGGCATCAAATCTTTTAACATAAATTTGAGAGAGAAACCAGACATGGCCCCAAAATCGATAAAATATGTTCTGTCTCTCTCCTTTTTTCTTTTTTTGTATTTATCTCTGCTCCTAGACATGTTTAAGAGAATTTGTATTTTTTGCCATAAGAGTATTCATCAATTGTCTTCAAAGTGTAAATGAATATTCTTTTCTTTTTAATCTAAAGTTTTAAATTTTTCAAGAGTTCAAAATACAAAAAGCATTTAAATTAGCGTTTTTTAAGCCACTCAACTAAAACTAAGATTCAGATCTAATTGCAATTTAAAATGCTTATCTGAATTTATAATATTTGTATGGGTTTAGCTGATTAAAAAATGCATTGTTTCATTCCGAAACCCCAACCCCCTCAAAAAAAAAAAAAAAAAAAAATCCCCCAAACTTTCGCCCAAAAAGATGTTTTTGGCAATGGAATTTTCTCTTGGCATTTCTACATGCTAAATATACCATTTGAAAGGTTATGATTATTTTTTGATGAATTCAGAATAAAATCTGGAGAAGATAATTACAGAATAAAATTTCTTATTTTTCACCAGCTACAGGAAACAATTATTTTTATCCATTGCCAAGCACAATGCAGTGAAGCACCGTTTATACGTTTCTATTTTACACGTTTTTATCAATTATACGTTTTCAATATGGTCCCTACAGAGTTTAAAACATATTAACGCATAGGGTCTGGTGGGGTAAAGTGGTCATAAAATCGTATGTTTTCAACTTAGGTGGAAAATAAATGCAACAAATTCTTTAAAAACTTCAACTTTTTTTGTTGTTATTTTACATTGCATTATTAAAGAACACGGTACATTAAATTTTAGGAAGAAAAATATTGATTTTATTAGTTTTATAGAACTTGCTTTTCCCTATGTTTTTATGACCACTTTACACCATGGGGTGGGGGAAAGTGGTCATAGCATGGGGTAAAGTGGTCATAGTTAAAAATAGATGCAAAACCATTATAAAGAACCCTAATACTTGTATATTTCAGTTGTTTTTATAGTTACAAGTATATTCACGAGTATATGCGTGTATACAAGAATATATACATGTCGTGTTATACAAGAGTAAACACGTTCCTATATGAGTAGATACATGTATAAATCAGATACATTCATGCACGTGCCTACTCCAGTATATACGTGTATATACGGGTATATAAGCATGTATACGTGATTACCTACAGGAGTTTATACGTGTCTAAATGAGTACGTAGGTGTCACATGTATATACGTGCCACATATATGTGAGTGTCACTTGTATATACGAGTATATACGTGTATAACGAACATCATATGCGCGTATGCACTTGTATCTCGAGAAAATACGTGCATACTTGAGTATATATGTGTATAGTAGACGTATATACGCATATGTAAGTGTACATACATACATATGCGGGTATACACGAGTTAATTCGTGGATCCATCCAGTGCGTCTTTGGTATGTGTCTACTCACGTATATACAATATGGAAGCACGAGTATATACGCTTATATACATGTCGGCTTACAGAGTGAATCTAAGCTCTTGGACAAAAATCAAAGGGGTGTGAGAGGGGAGGATAAGAAGCAAAGAATCATAAGGAAATTATAATCACTGACGCGCTACATGCACACAAAGCCAGAAAGTGTTGGATGCAAAGCAGGGCACAAATTTGTTGCTCAAAGGTGATTTTACGTAACATTTTAGTTTTTAAGAAATATTTAGAGCAGTTTTTGAAAGTTTCGATCTGTAGTAGCTCTAATACACGCTACGCAACAAAGGCGCAGCGGCTGATGAAAGTTTTTCAAAAGTCTCGTTATTGCAACAGAGAGGGATCTGTGAATGCGACGCATGTATTACAGCTGAAGGCCGCAAATTTCATCAATCGCTTTAAAACTTTCTTAAGTCCTAAAATGTTGTGTAAAATTGTATTTGTGTAACATATATATATATATAAATTTGTGACTTCTTTTGCGTCCATCAATTTCTCATTTTGCGTGCATGTAGCGCGTCAGCATTGTGTTTGTGACCATATGTTCCTTATTGATTCTTACTTCTTATCCTCTCCTCTAACACCTTTTAATACAGAGTTTAAAACATATTAACGCATACCTATTATACGTTTTTTTTTTTTTCATTTTTACGCTTTTTTCATACAGTTCCTTCAGAAACTTATAAACGGTGCTTCACTGTATCTTGAAAATGAATAAATGCGTTTGTGCAACACAAAGTAACCATAAAACAATAATGTGATCAAAGCACAAATGTTGCATAAAGTTGCAAATATGTGTTTTCAAGTTTCATGGAATCCCCATTTCTACGGTGGACGATTTTGCATCCAAAAGCAAAACTTTTAGCATTGAAAAGCATTGAAAGGGGGTTCCATGAAAACTCGAAACACATGTATGCAACTTCTTGTAATATGTGTTTTGATTACGTTGTTGTTTTATGGTTATGATACCTTTGGTTCTAAAACAGTCAGAATTCTGTTGATAAATGTCAAGCAGATTTAAAACTTTAGTTTCAGACATTTTGTACACATATTCTTTAAATATTCCCAGTTTTCTGTTTTGCATGAATTTCCCTTTTTCCCCCCTTCAAGGCAACCTCATGCCTTTTTTTTTTCCTTTTTAATTTTATTATTTCTAGTTTTGAAACCTGGCAAAAACTGATTTTGAACAACTTTAGTCTGGCTGTAGTTCAGCACTATTATTTAACTGTAAAACATACACATAGTGATAAATTTCTCATTTACTGTCATGCAACCACAGCATGCAATTTCAATGGTAATAGTCTAAGTTCTAAGTGTAATTTTAAAATTGTCACAATAAAAACAGAGAGGAGAAAAAAAACAATTCAAATCAGTCATATTTTTATACAAAATGCCTTTTTATTAAAAAAATATGATATAAAATGGAATGTAAAAAGAATGGAGTCAACATTTGAGCAAAAAGTGAAAACTCAACCTACAGAGTGAACTGGAATGCCATGAAGTATGATTAAATGATGGGAGGACAGATGCAGGTTTGATCTCATATGACAGGACCTGAGCCATTGGGAAAAGCATGACAAAGACAGGACAATGATCATGAAATAGTTTCACATACAATCTAAACATAATCAAGCACTTTGAACACTGATCAATTTTTACTTCCAACAAATAAGTACTACCAAAGAAAATAAATATACATATAAATGGGCCATTCCATGGAAAAGCAGCCATTTTGTCCTGCACATGATAGCTATTATATTTCATTTAAAAACAATAATTTCAAAAGGTAATTAACAAGGTTTTTTTTACAAAAGAAGCATAAATACGTTTGTGATATTAAATGCAACAAATTTTAAACATTACTTTTTAAAGTAATTAGTTTAAATGAAATAAATTAGCTGTAAAGTGTGAGACAAAATGTCAGTTTTCGCATAGAATGGTTTGAAAGATATTACTAATGACAACTTTTTCTTCCTTAACTTATTCTTAGTTACAAACCCATTTAATTGATATTTATGAGACACAAAATTGAGTATGATGAAAATTCATTGATTTGTAATAACTTCTTGAAATAGAACTAAATATCATAACATAATCTTAAAAATGAGTAACTAAATGTCTTTTCAAAAAAAAAAAAAAATCTCAAAAATCAAACTAGACACTAACTAGAAGACTATTAGATTTAAAAATTAAAAAAAAAATGAAGAGAATACAGTATTAGCATGACATTTTTCAATGAATTTAAATATTCAATCATATGTAAAGAGTTCTTAAGATATCTAAATGCAGTTTGATTTTAAAATTAAAAATATTGCTTCAGTAGTATAAACATTTTACACAAATTTTAAATAACAGTAATAATAAACATGGAGTAACAGAATTTAAAAACTTATCCACTAAATTTAAAAACTAGAGGGGGGAGGCTAATGCACCTGTGAACAGCTATTGAAATTGTAAAGGAATATCTGAATAAAAAGTACCATTTCTCAATTGGACACAAAAAATAATGCCATGAATAATTGCCTCTCTGACAAACATGTAATGAGATAGATATTTTGCGGGGGGGGGGGGGGGGGGGGTCCTTCATATTTTAGCAGTAACCTAGTCACTTTGAGAGTGGATCATATACATACACTATGTAGCAAAAAAAAAATATAACCACTCAGGTAAAACCTGCCTATCTAGAATTGTTATGACAATTCCATACTTAACTAGAAAGTTACCCTTCAAGGTATGACAGGTGAAAATTGCTTCTACATTTAACAAAGCCATTGCCTGTTTGGTGATATTTTGATAGTTGAAATTGTAACCCTAACTCTAGTGGATTAACCCTAAACTCCAGTAGGTAGTGTTCATTGTTGACCATTTTTCCGTTTCTTCATTCCCCTGAAATGGTAGTCTTACCAGTAAAACAGTTAAGTTGCCAGATCGAGTTCAGCCTTGTCACAATAAAGCCTTTCCTTGCATGCTAAACATTACCAAAACATATATCAAATTATCATGCCATGAGTTTCGCTGTTGAAGAACGCGGGTTACTCGATCATCGGCTGTTATTTAAAGGAGGATAACAAAAAAGACACTTTGCCCACATATCCCATAAATTTTTCTTTTTCATACACAAAACAAAATGAAATGTGCATGAAATATGAATATGAACTTGGTTCTTAAGGTGATAAAATACAAGTTCCTACATACTACAAAAATCAAATTTATGGCCTTTTTTGAAAATATATATCATTTATAGAAAAATATTTCGCATTTCATAAAAGAAATAAATACATTCACCATTTAAATAAATAAATTTAAAAAAATAATTAAAGGTTATTTTTTAATCAGTTTGCATGATTATTCATGTCACATAATGAAAAAGTAATAATGCATGATATCAGCAAAAAATAAATAGTTTTGACAGACTTTCTAAGTTTCACACACAAATTAACTGAATTATAAATATCACAAATAAAGACTTACATTTAAGTTTTTTTTTTTTTAACTATCATTTTTGGCTTTACAAACCTGACTTGGTCATGCATAATTTTTAAAAAATGGGAGTAAAAACATTCTGTGACATTTTCAGGTGGAGTGAAATTCATTTTTGAGAAGTAAAATACAAACAAAAACAGAGATGACAATAACTGTGATTGGTTCTATAAAAAACTAAATTACTGCAGATGAAATGAAAGAGGTGAGAAGCAAAAAGCTGTGCATCATTTTGATTTTTAACATTTTGATCACGTACACATACACAATGTGTTAAAAAATTAATATTCAAAACTGTAAGGGATGATAGAACTTGCTGAAACAAATAAGTTATAACATATTTCAATATATATTTACTATTAACATGCATAATTGTATATGATACATATATTGTTAGATATCCAATAACAAACAAGGAAAGGGCATTCTTCTTAGGTCCAATGTATTAATCCACTTCCATACCAGCTTCATATTCTCCATTGGCAAACTTGCCAACCCGCAAATTAATTTTCAAAATTAATTTGAATTCTGAAATTTTGAATTCAAATTATGTTTTTGGCAATCACAAGTTGTGACAGGACCCTACTCATTGGTTATTACCCCACTCGCTTGTTTCTAAAAACGGTTCCTGTCCCTCCTCCTGTGCATAGTTGTGTATGTGTAGTCTTGTGTGTGCGTAGACCTGTGTGTATGCACGTTGGCGTGTGTGTATGAGCGTTCGTGTGTGTGTGTGTAGGACATGGACACCACTGACCAGGAGCAGCGGTTGCTGGGAGGAGTTGCGCCCACAGAGGACGGTGGGGTTGAAAAAGGAACCAAACATCAAGGACGGTCAAATGAAATTAATTAGCAATCGTGATTGCTCAAAAACAGGAGATTTTACTAGAGGTATATAGATGATTCACTAGTGACAAATTTCACATTAAAATCACTAATTAAATGCCCTGAAAGAACGGGAGCCATCTATTGAAAAGAAAGTGAAACTTATTGATGAGCGATGAAAAAACTGCAAAAATGGGAGAAAATGGCAAAAACGGGAAATCGGGAGATAGATGTAAAAGACAGGAATCTCCCGTTAAAAACAGTAGAGTTGGCAAGTATGCATTAGGTTTCTCCAAGAATGCAATGCTTGTTTTCCGACTTCATATTGTACGGTGAAATTTGATTCATTTGGAAAGTTTTATCATCCCTAACAATAGTGACCATTATTTTTTGAAGGCCTTTACACACATACATATAGGTTACATGCACACACATATAGGTCACTGTGAAAGTCTGAAATATGGTAAATGTGGACATTAACCAGTGAGTATCGACATTCACAAAGCAAAGACTGTGGTGGACGACCAAATATTTTTGGTCAATTGCCAGCAAGAGTTCGACATTCACCCGATTTCAGTGTTTCAAGGTAACCCCCCCCCCCCCCCTCGCACAAGAAAATGCTTATTTCTTTATCTTTTAAAGTTTCATAAATTAAAATATAACAAACCTGTAGGAGTTGATGTCTGTGATCTTTCGCTGGATGTGGAGGTAGCAATATCTGAATTATTTTTCTGTAAAAAAATATATATATATATATATATATATATATATATATGCTCTAAGCATGTAATAAATACATTTGCATAAGGAAATACTTTTCAAATCAATTTTAGTATTTCATCATGTGTATATATATATAAGCATGTTCAACTTCTGAATGCAGGACAAAATTGCTTTAGTTTTGAAAATACCTCTTACTGATAAAAATCATGCAGTCGGTCATGCATCAAAAACTTTGAACATCTAACCAACACACGCCAAACGAATAGAGAAATATGAGCTCTCAAAATTACTCCAGAGTATAGGGAAAAGAACTCTAAACATAATGTTCTTGAAAAAAATAAAAAATAAATTAAGGTATCGTGATCATTTAATAGAATTTATTGCTGATTTTTTTTTTTTTTTTTCATAATATTATAATACTATAATTTAGTTTCAGAATACATTTGGGGCTACTCTCACAAAAATCTGCCAGCACTATTTTTTCAGTAACATAAATCCATATCTATCCTCTAATAATGCATCACGGAAATTCTCAAATGTCCTTAAAAATGATTAGTACTGATAGCACGTAACTACTACTCTTAGAATGTAGTTTCATGTATTAACAAAATGTGTAAATGTAAGTGATCTACATCAGAAGTCTACAGCTTATCAGAGGCCCGCAGACTGCACCTAGCCAGTGAAAACTTTACAAACTGAAAAAAAAAGGTATATATTTTTATAATATTTTAAAGCATTTTTTAAAGAAAAGTTAATTCCAGCGAATCTCAAAAACCAGGTTTGGTGAATTTTTGCCAGGAGCAGGAAAAAATGCGTATTTTTCCACCTGGCAAAAATAGAATTTGCACTAATAACTAATGAGCAAAGATTATACAATATTTTCACTCAGGAAATAAGTGAAGAACATTGAAAATGCTTTGATAACATTTAAATTTTTGTTTTATTTGTTTGCTATTAAAATTGTTGCTAAAATATGCAATTTGCTTAAACTCTTGCACCTATCAAGGCACACCATGTACACCTGCCGTTACCATTCTTATCCCATTAAGTGTAATCAACTTTTTAACTGATTACATTCATCGAGACATTGTCAAGCATTTGCTCCACATGCGAGTAAACTAGTTGAGAGTCAACTCCGTTCAGTTTTAACAGCGTTGTGGAGCAGCTGTTCGAATAAATTTAGCTTATTAGAAGAGAATCTGATCCAACTAAGTTGCCTTGTGTAAAAACAACAAAAAACAGCAGTCAACTAATTAACAGGCAACTTTTTTGAAAAGTTGATTCCACTAACCACCCCTTGTGCAGAAGGCATAAGAATCATTGTGCCAAAAATATCTTACTTTTCTCCTTTCATGAGATCTTTTCTTCCTTTCATCTTCGGACGACAATTGTGCTTGAACTTTTGACAACCTTTTACTATGTCTAATCTGGAATATATACATAATTTTTTTAAAAAAGATAAGCGAATTTCGCACGTAAGTTTCCTCAAGCAATACAATACATTGAGAATTACATCTAAAAGAAAACCACTTATTCTTTTGTAAAACTTTTATAAATATGCATACAAAGCTTTATTACATGTACAATATGTGTATCACGCATAAAACATGAAAGTAAACATAAAAAGTATTTTAAAAAGATTCTTACAGATTTCTGTTCAGATTTTAATCGTTGCTCTGCTAAATGTCTTGCTTGCTTCAAATTTTCTTTCAACTGTGAAGAAACTTTAAAATGGATTTTTTCAATATCATTTGATGAATTTGCAAAGAATCTAGATTAAAAGAAGAAGAAAAAAAAATAACTAAATTGCACTATTCAATCAAGCAACTAATTTATCGATTTGTTTTTTGAAAGGCATTATAAATTTCTAAAAATAGCCATAGCTTAACTCTACTCCTTTTCTTCTTAAACTAACCAACAGCCAATCTCAAAAAATGATCTTTTTAAATTATAATAATAATAACAACAAAAAATAATAAACTGAAGAGCAGCATCAATTCTTCAATATTTTGTTCTATTGGACATTTTCCAATGCTATTATTATGTAACTCTGCTCAAACTCTCCTTAAGCATACCAGCAATTAATTGCAATTTAAAAAATATTTCTCATTTTTTGTTACATTATATTACTTTTCAAATGAAATTGTGCAACAAAATCATTTCCTTTTTCACAAAAGACACTGCAAGGGATTCATTAATATTAACATTGTTGGACAGACATGGTCTTGCCACTGGGAGAGTTTAAACGATTGAGTGATACAAAATGTGATGTACATTTTCACGTAATAAATCTTTTATAAAACTAAATAGTTTTCAAAAGTTCCAAGTTCTTCCAATTCAAAAAAGAGTTTGAATCATATCTTTATTATCGAGGAGACAACCAATGAAAAACTATGTTCTGACTTTAAAACCAATATAATATTGCTTTTTTTCTCCCCTTGACTATATTGATTATATGAAAAACTGCTGAAGATCAGTTACTTTTGTACAAAAGTCAAATTGTGCATATTGTACAAAAATGAAATCATAACTAAATTTTAAAAGATTAGAATTCTAAAAAACAAGAGACATTTTTCAAATAAAAAATACAGAAGAAAAACAAAAAGCTTACGGATGCTGAAGAACATCTGATATTGAAGGAACACCAATTTTTAGAGCTGCTTTTGATAAAATTAGTTCTAATATAGACCCTATATAAAATAAGGAAAACATGACATTACTATTTACTCAATGTTTAGGATGTGTTAAAAACTTGAAAACTGTTATAGAAAAACACAACCAAAACTTTTAAGGTATTAACTACAAACATATATTTAAAATTTTATGGGAAAGAGGAAAACATCAAGATAAGGAGGGCTTGAAAAACTCATAAAAAAGTAATTAAAACAAAAGTCAAGTAAAAGAATTAATATGCTCCAAATTAAAATTGTTGACGATTTTCCTACCTTTATTAAATTTCACACAACCTTTATTAAATTTCATAATCACATAGTTAACGAAAAATTGATTGACAGCTGAATAAGTCTTTCAATGATTTTTAGTGTTTGATTTACATGAGTTTGATCATTTAAGGTCATGTATTGCTAGAAATCAATTTGGCCAACATTCTCAACATTTCTCCCTCAGTCTTTTGTTATGGATTGCATTTGAGTACTATTCTACCACATCTTCTAACTCAATTCACACATTGCCCACAAATTTCTCAAAAGATAGTTTTATAGATAAACATCTATTTCTAAAAGCTCTTGGAATTGAATGGTTGTGTTAAGATGATTTTTTTGTGACATTTCAACCCTGCAATTTTATTGTTGAGCTACCAGGGTAGTCGAGTTATCCGTGTGTTGAATTACCAAAGTTTCACTGTAGTTAAACAAGTGTTTTACATAAATTATCAAAAATAATGTCACATAAAATCTTTCGCATTTTTACCTATTTTTTCTGTAACTTTTTTTTTGTAAATCTTCTTTATTTT